>NC_133204.1:2290000-2368051 GCF_958299795.1 Porites lutea
TTTTGCACGACTGCAACCTGAAACTTACGGAAATTTCCAAGTTGCACGTTTTATGGAGGAAATGTCGGAAGTGTTCTTGTTCACTTTTTTTTTCTCTGTAACTAATTTTCACCATGGTGGCCGCTAGCATCCCGCCGCTACAAAATTTCATGTTATTCCTCCAACAATAAATGTCTCCTTTTGTTTTTTGTCTCTCGCTCTAGCTCCTCTTCTCGTTGACTGAGTTTCGCTGGCCTGTCGCTCTACTTTCTCTTTTTCTCTGTCTTTCTCTCTCTCTACATTCCAATTTTGTGGACATGACAATTAATCTAGGCTTAACACTTTAGACAACACGGATATAGAAACATTTTCCGCTTTCCGTTTTCGTCTTTGTTGGCTCTTTAGTTGTGTCTGCTTGACAAGAAGCAGGTGGCCATACGCTTTCCCGCCAAAATAACCTGACATTTGGCATCGGCTTACACGCGGTGGGTGTACGGACGGTCGTTCGGGCGTCCGCTGCGTCATAACTCAATTTTCTTGTCAACTTATCTCAACAATGGGGCTCCGCCGCTCGCGCTTCGCGCAAAGGAGCTCCGCTATTAACTCTACGCCTGCCAGTTGACGATTGACAATTAAAAGGGAAACTACTACACCCGTGATGGATCCACTTCCGGATTCACTGCAGCTATTCTAATAAGTAACAATTTGGTTCCAGTTCTTGCTACTTCCTCAAAAACAAATCTACCGGCTTTTCCTGGCGAAAAAACAAACTGATGCTGAAAGTAAAGTTAGCTGCAAAGTATCCCAACAGGGATATTGATTGGAAAAGTGTTTATTCGCTATCTTTTCGCACGACATTAGAATCGAAACTTAGAGAATTTCAGTTTAAAATATTAATTCGCCGACCTGTGCTTTCTGCCAAACAGAGCTGGAATCCATAGAACATTTACTCTTTCCTGTAAATTATCGTCTAATTTTAAGAAACATGCCTTGTCCTGGCTGCGCGGTTATAACATCTTTGTTGATAACCTTAAAGACGATGATGTCATTTTTGATAAGTTCGATGTTGCAGAGGACACCCTGTTTAACCAAATTTTGCTTCTGGGTAAGTTTTATATTTACTCTCGGAATACCAGAATGGTATGCCTTCTCTTCAGGATTTCATTGCCAGGACAAGGTGTATTTATAACATCGAACTCCATATTGCCAGGAAAAGAGACAAATTAAACAATCATCTTAAAAATTGGAAAAAGTTAATTAGCGTTTTTTTTTAGAATAAGTGATGTCACGAGTAATTTTCAGCTTAAGTTTAAACTTAAAAGTGAAGTCATTGTAATTTACATACTAGGTAACTGTATTGTTGTAATAGCTTCGTGTGTGTTTATCTTTGTATTTGTCTATTTGTACTATATAAGCGTGTTTTTTTTTGCGTGTGTCTTTTTTTCCTTTTTGCTTCCTTTTTCTTAATTTCCATTAACTCGGGTAAGGTATTCTTTAAATGAAAAAACTCTCTTTTTAACTCTTGCCACTCAGTGCTCGATATTTCCTGAACTAAGAGCGAAACTGATGAAATTCTCCTGCTGAGCATTATTGATAAAGTAATCTCTTTCAGCCCTTCTTTATTTATTTCTGCCAGATAATGCTGTTTCTGAAGACCCGTTTACTAGTTACCTGTTGTGGCCGCATCTTCACTTCAGTGGTACATTTCGCGCTGATGTTTCTACCGTAAACAATAACCCACTCAACTTCGACACGGACAGATTCACTGCCGCGGATCTCATACGAGATTTGGAGAATTGGAACCCGAAGGGTAGTGGCGAGTGGAGCGTGACTGGCTCGGTAACTCAAGTATGCTATACTGATGGCCACTGCGTAGAAGAAGATGAGGGCCACAAAAGTTCTGAACCACTCATAGGAGCATGGATAATGGGTAATAATTGTTAGCATTATAGTACTGATAGTCAATTTCCTCTTCTGGAATCAAAATCGTGTTCTGGCCAAATAGGCCAAAATTTTCACAAAAAAAACAATAGAATAAATAAATTTGCTCACTTGACTTTATTATTATTATTTTTTCTCAGATGGAGGCAACAAAACGCTTGCAAAATTGGTCGACTTCGATCCCGAGGCGGGTTTCTCGGAAATTTGGGGATGGAGAATTAGCGTTGGAAACCTGTTTTCTGCTGATTATACGCCAGTTCCGTATCAATATCTCTGGAAAAAAATGGTCACTAAACGAAACGACGATTATACCCACGGGGCAGCGTATCAATCAGTTTTGTCGAATATTCGATGGCACACTTCAAACGACTCGCGTTTCATCAGAGAGCTTCAGAATTCAATGGACAATAATAACATTATTGACGGCAAGAGACTATCCATACGCTTCAATATGGATATGTACCAGGGAGATTACCGGAAAGATAATCTTACCATAGGACGTATTACGGGTAAGGTATCTAAGTGAAAATCTAGACACATTCCTAAAAAAGATCTATTCAAATATTCATATTGTAAATAAGGAAAGCAAACTATGTGCTCTATCGGGTGATATCTATTTATTTACCAGCTTTTCTGGACACAGTCCTGCCCAGAGGGAATGTGCACGAACGGGACTCAGGTCCCATGCGAGGTGCCATCCCTACCCAATCCCACAACCTGTAAAGGTTGGCCACACCAACGGGGTCTACGACCCCTACTCTTTTCGAATAGTGATGTGGATTCTTTTACGTCCCACAAGAATAAATCAGTGAAATTGCTCTGAGACGGGACCTACGGTTTTTCGTCCTTATCCAAGAAGACTAGAAAGTCTAACCATTTGCAGATGTCATTACAAAGGCAGCACTCTCTTCTCAGTTATTTTTAAAGACCCTGAGTGTTGGTCCGGCCGGAGTTTGAACCCTCGACCTCCCGCTTGGCAGACCGGTGCTCTCCCAACTGAGCTAACCAGGCGGCGGTTTGCATATATTTGTATATATCAATGTTGATCTTTTAAATTTTTAAATCCACAAACCCACTGAGGAGTTTGTAAATACTATGAGTACAAGTGTTTTTGGGCCTCATATTGTGAAGCCAACTAGAGTAATACATCCCACTGCTCCTTTGATTCACAATATATTTTTTAATTCAATTGATTTTGATACTGTTAGTGGCAATGTAGTTTATGATCTCTCTGATCACCTACCCAATTTTTTAATTATTAACGGACGTCTATTTAATTATCAAAGGACAAAATCGTTGTACGAGACTTCTCTAGGTTGAACGACGACTCTGTTTTAAATGACTTTTCAGCTATTTAAGTTAAATTTACTCTAAACCCTAGATAAATAAGGGGCTAAGGAAATCAACTGACAATAATAATATTCTGTACAGACACTTTATTAGAACTAAATCCTCATACAGAACTATATAAAAGCTAACCAAAGTAATGTAAAAAATCTTTGGAAAGGTATAACGCAACTTGTATCACTTAAGAAAAAAGACTCCTTCAGGGCCAATAAACTTGTTAAGGATGATCAATAGATAACTGATCCCAAAAAAATAGCAAATGAATTTAATAATTATTTTGCAACCATTGGCTCAAGGTTAGCAGCTGAGATAGCAAATTGTGGGACATGTACACACACAGTTTACCTTGATAATGCTCGCAGTTCGAGTTTTTTTTTCTCTCACCAGTAACTAACTTTGAAATTATAGATATTACAAATACTTTAAATTGCAAAAAGGCAAATGGACCCTTCAGTATCCCAGTAGTCCTTTTGAAAGTGTTAAAAAAATTATATTATTTTCTTACCCTCTTGCAATAATTTTTAATTGCTCCTTGAAATCAGGTGTTGTTCCGGATCATTTTAAAGTGAAAAAGGTTATTTCAGTTTATAAAAAAGGCTCACCTCTTATGGCATCTACTTATCGTCCAGTCTCACTATTATCTATATTCAATAAGATTCTTGAAAGACTAATGTATAATAGACTAATTAAATACTTTGAACAATCATCTATCTTCTTCACGATCAATCAACAATTTGGTTTTCGTTCCAATCATTCTGCAGTTCATGCTCTTATTCTTATGGTGTATAAGTAGTAAGGGGGGCGGGTTTGGCACAGGTACTACTTCATGTAAGCGTCACGAAATGTCCTCGATAAAAAATGTGGGGAGGGGTGGGTTGTACTTACCTGAAGAGGGAGAGGTTAGGGTTAGGGTTAGGGTTAGGGCTAGAGAGCCTCTTGTAACCCGAGTAGGTTAGGGTTAGGGTTAGGGTTAGGGCTAGAGGGCCTCTTGTAACCCGAGTAGGTTAGGGTTAGGGTGGAGTTTTTATTTGTGGAGGAGGGTTGTGTCTTGGCCTTGTGGTAAGACCAATTCACGAGGGCGCATGCGCGTGGTGGAAAAGTTAGGGTTATCTATTGGGGATGAGGGTTGTGCCTTGTGGGAAGGGTTAGGGTCGAGGGCGCATGCGCATGTGGATTCCCAGTCCCCCGCAACGGGTTATTGGGCCCGCTGCGTATTATCCGCTCGAGGGCGGGGGTATCATGAAGGAGCCACCACCTTCACTCATTGTCGCTGGGCTGACGGAAGGTTTTGAAGAACAACACCGAAGATGTGGATGCCTTAATCATGGATGATCCAGTTTTGCCGGACAATAACAGGACAGGCACCCTTGGTCGATGGGGCAAAGCCGTGGAGTAGAGGCGTCAAAGTCTTGTATGGGGAATCTGCAGAAAAGCAGGAAAGAGTGGCGGACGAGCTTGGTATGGACATGGAGGAAGGATCGCCTTAGGGAAAACAGTTTGTTTGAGTGGTGGAGGTGGAGAACCCAGGAGAGTGTGAACGCCATTGCCTCAACGTTTGTCCGGTGGAGAAAAGGATGCCTCTAAGATCCGGAGAAGTAGTAGTAGGAGCAGCGCAGAGAATCCGAAGGAAGTTGCCTTGTCCGTTGCCTTGTATGAAGCCGCCCTGTGGCCTAATTAGCACAAGTGGATGCAGTATGCGTGGAACTGGAAAAAGCCTTGTTGCGGTAGAGTTCATGACGCCTTCGTCTACTGATACTGTTACTGCTACTGCTATTTGTTGGGAAGCGGGGAAGACGCTTGTGGCCGTGGAATTAGTCGGTTGGCACCTGTTTTGGAAAAACTCTGACGGCAGTAGAGTTTATATCCGTTGTCCTTGAGAGGTGGTCCTTTGGTAGGCTGCTGGTAGAACTGTATTGGTCATTTGACATCAACACATTGGGGTGACAAAATTGTCGAGACACATTCCAAAGCTACGCGTTGATCAAAGACGGGAAAGGTCTGGCATGTGAGGAAGAAGCAATGGGTGGAGGAGCAGAACGGAGAGCACGAAAGGAGGACCAGCGATGAGGATGTGGGAGATGTAGTCCTGGTTGATTGCTTGGTGTCGGTGAGGTGCTGGGGAATTCAGGCATTCCAAGAGAAAGAAGAACGGGAAAGGCAACGAAGATGAAGTTCATCACGTACCGGCACCAAACAAGGGAAAACCGGGCGTTCACGACAATGATCACTTAATGATCAACATGACGTCGAGCTTGACATTCCACCTGGAAAGGAAACCAATCTCTTGCCCTGGAACTCCTTTGGATCGCCAACAGGACTGACAATGATACTGGCAACCAATGCATCGTTGAAGAGGTTGGTGTGTGAAGAGGGCCTATTACACCTGCAAGGAGGTTTAAAGCTGGTAGCTGAGAAAGGAAATCATCGACGCATGGAGGTACAGCAGGGTTCCAAGATGGATGTATCCGACAAAAAGGAGCAGCGCAAAGAAATCGAGTTGGACGAAAGTTGGCTGAAAATTACTACGAAAGGAACTCCAAGAACAGGCCTGGATTGCAAAGGAGTTGCACTCTGTTGCTGTTTGAAGTGCTGAAGTTTGACATGGAAAGGGGTACACTTGAATGTTGTTGGAGGAGATGGAGAGAATGGATTGCCAGAAAAAATGACCTGCATGGAGGATTCAAAATGGGCCATTGCCGTGAGAGCCGTTGCCGTTTACATCTTTGGCAGGGGCCGCTTTGGAATGAACAAGCCAATCCTGGTGAAATGGAGATGGAACACCTTGACACAACGTTTTCTCCAAGTAGTCAGGAACACCAAAAAGCCCTGTATCTGGGGGTGAAACTCCAAGTCCGCCAGCAGAAGAAAAGGAAACTGCGCAGAAGGACCCGCAGAACGATGAAAAAAGGCCTTGTGCTCCCCTTACATTACGTCCCGTGCGTAGAAGAAGCCGAGGTTTGGGTTGCGAATGGAATACGAAGCAGGGCGACTCGTCCGCAGTATGGGGTCAACTTCAAGGAGTTATGTGCCGGGGGCCTTGGAGAGGATTATGGAAGGGGAGGAACATGGTAGGCGGAAGAAGGCTTTTCACTAGAGCGCCTGGCGGTGAAAGGAGCAGAACGAAGACGCCAAAAGGTAGAATGTTCAAAAAAGGTTTAATGGTGTTTGTTAAAGGGAAAATACACTGTCATTATCACTGAAGGTACCGTCTTGTGGTGCTGGAGTGAAGCCATACGGATAGGAATGAAAGGTCCTGGGGTCCACCACTCGTTTGCTCGCCACCAACTGATAGCGCTTAATTTCGGTCCTCGTTTGGAGTCGCTTGGTTGTGTCATCCCGCACGATCTTGTGGGGGTTGAAGATGGGAATGGATCTCGCCTGGGCTTGAGGATGCCGAAGTTCGTCGAGGACATTGCGTTTTAAAATGTCAAAGTTCAGTTGTTCTTGACCGCGAGCATTGAGGGAAAAGCCTCGGACTTTACACTCGACTTTTCCTTGACGAGTGAGGTACCCGTAATTTTTGGGACCAGCCGTGGCGAATTCCGTGATGGTATCTCCCTCGTCTAATTCATTTTTGAACTGGCCCAGGTACGCTCCCGTTTCGAGGGTGGGTTGCCCTGGAGCATGTTTGTAAATGATGGAATCGGTGTCCATGTACAAAACTTGCTGGGGCTGTAACAGGAACAGGGCTTGACGATACAAATGCAGACAGGCATGGGCGGTGGTAAAGGCGGCGACAAAAATGTTGACGTGAGGTTGGATGGGTGCGGCTTCTGCAATCTTATTATAGACGATTTCTAACATCTCTTCGTTAACCACACGGATGGCGTGGATGTGGACATCGTCTTGGTTGAGCAGTTGATGAAACTTGGCTGGACTGGAGATGGCTTCCACTTGCGATTTGTTGCTGGCCTGGCCAAATTTGCCCCAAAAACTATTGAGCATCAATTTGGCTAACGCTCGTTTCGCGGGGTTCTTCTCGATCTGCGCGTACTCTAACTGGACCCCTTCATGCTCCAGGTAGGCTGCTAAGTATTCCTGTCGTTTTAATGCATCTGTACCTACGCTGGCTGGCCATCCATCGGCTTCCTGTTTGATTTTGAGGAAGGTGTTGATGTATTGGGTGAACAATTGGGTCGAAGTGTGCGGAAAATGCCAGATCTCGTGGACTTGTAATACATCGTAGCCTTGGGCAAGGGCTTCTTCCAATTCGATGGTGGTCCACGTACCCGTCAGAGCGCGATCTCTGTCCGCGTGAGGGCAGTCACGACTCCTTTCTAAGAGGGGTTTGGCCAATTCGGCTTCGACGCAGGATCGGCACAAGGGAAAGAGTAATTTGCCTTGGGCTCTGTAGGGCAGCACGGGCAAGTACAACCCATACGGCGGCAGCACGGTGACTTTGGCCAAACCAAAGTATGGCGTCAGGTCGGTGGACTCCAGTTGTGTCAGGATGACTGGATGGCCTACCGGGTAAACGCAGCTCTTGTTGACAAACGGGTACAGGGAGGTAAAATCCAAGTACTGAATGGATTCACCTTGGTCAGGATCAGCCACGGCATGCATGGTCACGGCTTCAGTACGCCCTCCATAAAAGGCATCTCGAGGTTCTAGGCGGTCTACGAGCCCTAACCCATCCACGAACCCTTGGATATCTTCGCGGCTGGCCTTGAGACGTTTCCACTCGCACTCCCACATGGTTTGGAGAGCGTACCCTGATTGGACGATGGCTTGGTCTCTCGCCTGGGTGCGAAGGTACAGGTCATGCATGGTCTGGCCATGGTGCATGCGGATCTGGGCTTGGCGGTTCGGAAAACAGGCAGGGCACCCGTGGAAAAAACAACCGTGGAATTCGTAGACGGTGCGTGTGGTGGGATTGTACCCGTCCACGCGCATGGGCTGGCAGGCGATCAGGAGCGTCATTTCACCTTTGTTTTTGGCATGCTGAATGTAATCCTCTTCCAAAAACGGATGAGGGTAGTCAGGATAGGCTTGGGCCATCAGGTCATGGTGGTCCCACTCGTCGGGGGTGATGGCCGCATGGCGGGCCTCTCGTTCCACGTGCTCTTGCCAATAGAGCCATTCCAGGGCGGGCCGGGAATAAGGTTTGCCTTTGTGATGCCAGCCGTGAATGGGTTCCGAGGCAATGGTCTGAGGGGTCAAACAATGTTTGCGAAAAAATCGGTTGCAGGCTGAGGCGATGGTCACACAATGTTCAAACGGGTTAAACCCCGCTAGTTGTTCAAATTCGGCGGCAAATTTGGTACATCCTTCTTTGAGGAGGCGAACATCACTTTGGCAGTAACTAAGGAGTTCCTCACTGAAGTTAAACTCGTAGTGTTCGGCCCGGCGTTCTGCATGCCACTGCATATACTCCTCTTTTCTGGCAGGTGACATGCCTTGAGGGTCATAGTAATCTTGGGCTGGGATAGGGCCAATGTAGTCTTGGTGGTCTTGGGTATTAAAAAAATGGGGGAAAAACCCCTTTTTCAGTTCTTGTAATCCAAAGGCTTTGGGGAACGCTGCCAAAGGCATTGGCAAGAAGGACAAACTGTCGAGGAAGCGAAGGTCCGTCAACGATAGAGACAAAATTTTGGCCCCATTGACTAACTGCTCGGGTTTCAGGTACTGTTTGTAACACTGTTCCAAAATGAAGTAACTGTCATACCCTTTAAAATTGTGGGCCAGGCAAATGACTTTTCGTTTGACGTGCGGGTTAGGGGACCGCGTCAAGGTTTGGGCCCAGTCTAAGAAGGCCTCAATGCAGGATTCACCCCTGAAGGTAAACTGTTCATTACTTTCGGACGTTTCCGCACACAGTAAATTGGCCACGTGCTCGCCGGTGTCTTGGCGGGCTTCAATGTCAAAGTAGAGGAATAATGGATGGGGCAAGACGGTTGTAGTCTCATCGGGCTCGGCTGGATCAGGCTCGGTTTCCTCACGGAGATTGGCTTGGAGGGTGGCCAACCCGGCGGAGGCTCCACGATGGCTGCGTGGACCAATGGGGCGTGCCTGCTCTACGATCGGCTGTATGTAACATCGATGGGTGTCTGTGGGCACCTGTTCTTTACAGGACGGGCATTTGCCGTACCCGCATTTGTGTCGTTGGACGGTTAGGAGGCCTTTGCACAATGTCTGGCAGTTGGGGCAACGCTTGTGGGTACTGCAGAGGGATGCTTGGGGAACGGGCGCTACACGCCCCGCACTGGTATGCGTCTGGTGGTTCAGGAGGCAGTCGGCGCCGAAAAAGAAGCGCTTGCAGTCTCGGCATAGGACGATGGCCGGGCCAGCTGCTGTGGAAAAGTCGCGGCAATGGGCTTGGTGGCAACTGGCACATTTCCGGCCTGGGCAGCGGTGATGTTGCAAATCGTTGCTGTTAAAGGATTTTTCACAGTCGAGGCAAAAGTAACCTTTGCCAAAGAAGCCACTCAACGAATGACATACATGGTAATGGTCCTGGACTTTGATGAGGCAGAGGAGTTTGTCCTCGGGTTGGCGAGGGCCTTTGAAGATCAGTTGGTACCCATGGTCGGCGGACACCACCACAATTTGGTAGTCGGCTAATACAATTTGAAATAAGTTCAGTTCTCCTAGGCCACAAGGGCCTTCGGGCACACGGGCACGTCTGTGTAGTTGGCGGGCGAGGGTTTCTTGAAGGGGCCGTCCCATTACAATGTGTCGGTACTGGCTGTCACGGGATCCCCAATCTCGGTACGCTTTGGCGGTGACCAATGCTCGGGCACAGCACAAGTCATCCTTGTTTTCAATACGTACGACACTTGTTTTGTTTTTTAACAACTGTTCAATGGGATGGGTGCCGGGCCGTTGACCGCGACTGCCTGACCCGACTCCACTGTCTCGGATATGACTGACTTCTATATGGAAGCTATCATCGATGGCAAAGTTCTCGTTGGAGTTGAGAATGTTACTTAGTTGTTGCATCATCATTTGGGCGGGTTCGGTGTCTTGGAGCCAATCACGGACTCTGACTCGGGAAGACTGGTAGGCGTGCTGTAGTCTGTTGCTGGACATATTGATCATTAAGTGATCATTCTCGTGCACCCCCGGCTGGTCCAACACTTGGCGCTGGATGGCGATCTGGAGGGCTTGATCCAACAAAGATGGAAGCTGGTCTCGCGGAATCAGTTCGGGACGAAGGGCACCTCCCCGTTGGACGAGGCGCGTGGTAAACACACGGCGATGCAGTCCAAATTTGCGGACTCGACGATCCACGTGCGGTACGAGTTCAAATTCTAAAGGCAATGGGTCGGCTTCGGCGGCTTGGAGAGCCTCTAGGCAAGCCGCCTCTTCAGCGCTATCATTTAGGGCCGCTTGGACCGGATCTTCCAAGGCTTCCAGAACCTCCAAACAAGCGGCATCTTCATCCGAATCATTCAAGGCGGCGGTAATCGTGGGATCAGACGGGAGAACGTCAACAGCAGTTAAACAGTCTTCCACGGGATTGTTCAAGACGGTAGCAGTACAGGACAAGCTTGGAAGTCTGCCATCTGCCATCGTTGGAGGAACAAAGTACAGAGAACACAAAGGGATGACGAAAGTAGTGACGAAGAAACTTGTCGTAGAGGCTGGAATCCAGGTACCAACTCCCAAAGGCGTCTGTTTCCACGACAGAATTATGGCTTGGCTATTTGTCTCTGTTCCAAAGGCATGGAGGGAACTAAATGGGCGCACCAAGCAAATGAGGGAGATGTACAAGACAAAGGCAACTAAGGCGTGGCAAGCCTTGGAGAGGATCATTCACTTTTCGAGGTCTGCAACTTCTCCTGAAGAGACAGCTTCTTCTTTCAAAGAGAATGAAAACGGCTTAGCAGGATGTGACGACGGCTCCACAGGAGGAGGAGGCTCCCGGTTTTGTCTCGGCCAATTCGAGCGCATCGGACTCGAGCGAAGCCCGGAATACGATGAAGTGCTGAAGGGTTGAGGGCTCTTTTTATAAGGAGAAGGTCGTTTTCCCAAGAGGGCGTCCCAGAAGCCCTCTTGGGAAGGGGGAACCCAGGGGGGATGGGGGGGGTACCCCCCCGGGTTTTGGGGGCCTAAAGGGGGGAGTCTGGAACTAGGTAGGGAAGGTATAAAGAGTCGAGGTAGTCCGGCAGGCCTCGTTCATCAAATGGGGTCACGGGATGGCTGCTGCGTAGTTTGCGTGGGAAGTATCTTTCGACGGTACTTGGTGGACCAGACGCTCGTTTCCTTGGGAGTCAGTCGAAAGGAGCTCGAACCCTCCGATGTTCAGTACATGCCCTGCTGTGGCCGGTCCATACATCACAGCTGTGTGCGTGCTTGGTTTGGCTTTTTGCTGTCCAAGAATTGTTTGGTCCTTTGTCCCTATTGCCATGACAGAATTACCGGGCCCGTCTTCAGGCACGGACAACACTGTTTACCCAACCCCTCGTGGCACTTTACCCTGATGAAGAAGGAACTGCCGGCGCTCCTCCGATGTTTGACGACGGGCAATTCCGACAAGATCAGCAAGCGACTGTTGGGCATTTTTTCTTACCTCACCAAATACAACATGGAGACCAAGACCCTCCCGCCCCCGGAACCCATCGAATTACGGGCGATGATATGTTGTGGGTTGACGAAGGAGATGCTGCCTCTACCGACAGCGATCAAGATTCATCCATCGTTCGATTTCTTGAAAATCTTGTTAACTGAATCGGACATTGTCCCCGATGACGACATACATGTACGTCCTGTCTTCAAAGTGTACGGTCGTTGTGAACAGTGCCAAACCATGTTACGTGAATGCCCCACCGATAAAGATGTGGGTTTGGGTGCCACGGAAGTCATGTACGTGATGATGCCGCCCGAATGGTCGGAACCCATCAATTGGGAAGCTGAGGGATGCTCTTAAGGAGCCCAGGACGGGAACCAGGGACTATCTTCAAGTGTGACAATCTTCAAGTGTGACGCGATGAAAAAACTGAGATGTAAACTGTATAGTGTGAAATGTAATGTTTATTAGGTCGCTAGAACTCTACTTTATACAACCTCTGCCTTTTTGAAAATACAAGTCTTTGTCACAATAAACATGTTTGGTTACAGTTTTAATTTACGTTTAGCTTGCATTATTTTTTTGACTATGCCTTCGGTCCAGGTCTTTTTCCCCGGGAGGGCTTGAATGGCGCCAATCATCTTGTCATCGGCTTTCCACTTGTCCTGGATATTGCGCGCCCGAGAATAATCAATATCGTGCTGTTTGGAAATGCGGTCCAGCCGGTTGATGCCGGGATCCCCGCGCTTCAGCCGTTTCTCCAAATGGGTGCCTGGGCCCATGTATTGGTACCCCGGCCAATGAAATTCGATGCCTGTCTTGCCCAACCATTTTTGGACGTCCAAGCCACGACCGATCATGCGACGGCGGCGCTGTCCACGGCGCGACGCGCGGCGGCGGCGTCTAGTAGTCCTTGCCATCGAGTTTCCACTGCACCTTTTCACCCCACTCGCTCCAGCCGGGTTGACGTTTCAACTTCTGCGTTTCTTTGGGCACCTTGGGGAGATGATAACTGAAGCGGATTTTTTTCTTCTGGGTGGAAGCAGGGGACTTGCCTTTGCTCAAGGTCGACGTGCCTTTGCTCTTGGACGTACTGGGAATGGGCGCGGCCAATTCCTCTTCCCAATCGTCGGCCGGTAACGGGACCGAGAAGGCCGGCTTGGGTGGAACTTTCGGTTTAGGTTTCCCTTTGGGTGTGGCCTTGGGTTGGGGCGTGCTGCTTTTTATAAGCGTTTTCAAGAAGGTCTCCATGGGTCCTTGGGCAAACTGGTCGTCGTCGTCGTCGGCCCCCGCCGCCACTCCGGCCGCCGGCAGGTTCATGGTCCGCACGCGTCTGGTGGCTCGACGCACCTGGGGTCCCAGGGCTTTGAGGCGGATCTTTTTGGTGGCCGGCGGGATCTCGGGGGAAGCCAACAAGACGTGTTGTTTGGCGGCCAACCGCGCGGCATGCGTCAACCGCGAATTCTCCATCAACGTGCCTTTGTAATGGTCCACCAGTTGTTCCATGTCCGCTGGGGACACCAGGTACTTTTTCTGGTACGGCCCGTGACTCATCTTGACAGGCAATGACGACACACGCGATCCAAGGCGTGCCACACACCCGCCCCAGTTTGAGCCATCATGACGTGCCGTCGCCGTTTTATGGAATGCTTGCGACGCGCCATCTCGCGCAAGGCCTGCTTGTGCGGACGCAACTGATCCAAGAGTCGAGGCGGGACGGTCACATTCCCTTTCAAGGTGTTCATCACCAATTCACTGATGGCATTGACTTGATCGGCATTGGCATGCTGCAATCGTTCCCGTCGCACGTGCTGGTCGGCTTCTCGCAACACGCTCCGCAAAAAGGGCAGTTGTCGTTGTAGGCGTCGCACCATGGTGTCGTGTTCCCTGGGACACACGTTCGAGGGTGTCTTTATAGGATTACTTGGCCCCGGTCATCTTGAACATTCGGTGGCGCTGGTTCGCTTGCACCTACTACCAAGAGATTTTCCCCAGGCGTTTCTTGCGCGCGGCCTTCACGGCGGCCTTCTCGGCGGCCATGGCGAGAGGGATGAGAAAGGGTAAAATTCCCCCTCGTTGGTAGTAGCGTCGTCGTCGTCGTCTCCGTCCGCGTCGGACCATGATGCGAAGTGATGGGGTAAGGAACTGAGGCTGTTTTTTATACCGTGTTGGGGGTGGACAAACGCGACGAGGTGCGATAGACTTCGGGTTCGCCTCCATCCTTGTAGACCGTGGTGACGGTATTGGTGTGCGTGATGCCGGCAATGCGGCGCCCCACCGACCGTTGACGAGCATCTTCGGCCAACAGATCCATCTGACGTCGTAATTCGTCTTGATTCATCCGTGCTCGTCGAGGGGGTGTGCCACGCCCACGCCCACGGCCACGACGGCCCCCGCCGCCGGGCGGGCCTCCATCGTCGCCCCCGCCACCCCCTCCGGGTGGCACCCCGCCGCGTCCCCGGCCTCGACCTCGACCTCGTCCTCGTCCTCGGCCTCGACCTCGACCTCGTCCTCGCGGTGCCGGGGCTGGTGAAGGGGTCCGGGGTGTCGGGGGACGGTTGGTAATATATTGGTTCAATTGATCCTTGGTGAGACCCACGGACGTCAACAGGTTCTCCATCTGCCCGGGCGGAAAATTCCCTCGGGCAATCTGTTCCATGACGTCGATTTGACGGGCAGTGAGCGTGGGCGACGGGGGACGTCGGCCGATGTAATCGGTCAATTGGTTAAAGTCGAGCCCCACCGAGTCCAACAGGGCATCGATCTGATCTTCGGGCACCTCATTTCGAAGAATCTGTTCCATGACACCGATTTGTCGGGGACTAAACGTGGGCGACGGCAAGTCCTGGGTCGCGGCCCGGATGGCCGTCACGCTGGGCACGCCCGAACTCGGCGAAGACACATTGGGCGCGACACCTACCCCGGCCGGCGGGGCCGTGGGGATGCCCGAGAGGTCCATGGCTCGTTGCAAGGCATCTCGCACCGCACGGGGCGTGACGAGGGGGGACCGTCCGACACCCACCGACAAGTGCGTGGTGTGCCCTTCCAAGCGTTCCGATAAGTCCCGTTGCCGACCTCCCTGGCGTCTCCACTGTTGTCGCGCCCGTTCTCGAGCCAGTTCATTCTCCCAGGTCAATTGGTCGAAATCCAGATCGTCCCGAAACTCGTCGGACGAGGGCGTGGTCCGTCGACTCATGCTTGACGTTCATAGGTTTCCGTCGGTCCTTCCTCCGGTAACACGTTGGTGAAGAGACGGTACCGATCGTCTGACGCGGGATGCAAGTCCAGCATTAAATAGCCAAAAGGACGCTGGGTGCATTCGCGAAAGATGTTCATCACGTGAGACCAGTCGTTGGGAAAGGCTTGCAGCGCCAAGGTGCGCATGCCCACTTGATCCCGCGGGTTCTTGAACGCCACGATGTAATGGGCGTTGCGCGAAATGGTTTTGGCGAATTTGCCTGGCGGGAATAGATCCTGGCACAGGAAGAGGACACTGATGTTCCGATGATGCGAGTGCTTGGAAAAGAGATCCAACACGCGTTTGTCGTTGGCGCCTTCGTCCATGAGATCGTCCAACACCAAGAGTCCCCCTTGCGTGGGACCGAACCATTGGTCCAACTCCTCCGACGTGGGCAGTCCTTCGTGAAACTGCACCTTCTCTTGCTTCATCTCGTTAAAGGCCGGTTGCCAGGCCCCGTAACAATAATGTTTCACCCGAGGAGGGGGGTACATCAATTGATCGGCGTGCTGTAACAAACGGCGCGTCCACGTCGATTTTCCGCTCCCCGACGGGCCGCCCACCAACGTGTTGCAGGGATGTCGAATCATCTCGTCACCATGGCGTACAATCGCGGCGAGGCGTCTTTTATCAGGGTGAGCGTGGTCTCCACCACGGCGGTTTCCGGGCAGGCGTTCAACGCCCGGGCCAACCCCAGCCAATCGCCGGCCCACGCCAATCGACGGAAGAGTCGATAGTGTCCATAATCCCAGGTGTCGCACAACGCGTCCACGGGATGGATCACGAGTTCCATCAACAGACGTTCGTCCAAGGCTTCCAGGACACGTCGCTTATCTTGTCGCGTAATCATTTTCTCACCCAAAAAAAATCACGTCGCCGCGAGCGCACCGGTTTTTATGGAGCGCCCGCGACGACGTGGCGTGGAACCTATCGGACTCGAACCGATGACCCACGGCTGGCGAAGCCGCTGCTCTACCCACTGAGCTAAGGTCCCCTGGGGAATGAGTACGGAGAACCCCCGCGGCCAGACTCGGTCATGCAGTGGTCAAGGGTGGCACTATTTTTATGGAAATACCGGACGTGCCCACCACCGGCCGGGAGAGAACCCTTGAGGTCGGACCGACCGCTCGCGCGGAGGTCCCCCGCACCCACGTTGGATCTGGGTTCCGTCCCCTTTATATAGTCGTCCTTTCTCGTCGTCTCCCCCTTGTGGGACACCCATAAAAAACACACCTTGGTCAAGCGTCAAGAGTCGTTTAATGAAGGAAATAAACAACGTCGAGAGACACAGCGTTGCGTATCCGGTCCATCGGGTTCGTCCATGCCCACGTCGCGCAGTGTACTCTGGATCCAGTCACGGACGCGTTCCCCCACGCGATGATCGTTCCACACGTAATCGCCGTCTCGAAAACTTTCCACAAACTCCAACAGGCTCCGTTGTCGCACGCGGTCTTGCAGGTACGCAAAAACATAATGGCCACAGGCCAGACTGTCGTAGGCTTGCAACGTCTTGTCGCTACGCACCACGTACTTCCAATGCCGCGCGATCCATTCGTGAAATCCCGGCGCCTCGTAGACGGTTAACGGTAACCCGTAACTGTCCATCACTTCGCACACCCCCTCTTCCGTCCAGAGGGCCAACCAATGCTGACCCGGTTCGCCGGCCGGGTCCGTGTTGACGATGTAGGCGCCTCGGGTGGTCTTGGGAGGATGCTCGGGCAATCGATCGGAGGGATAGACGCCTTGGAACACGCGCTTCAACTCGGGGTCCGAGAGCGCCAAGGCTCTCAATTGACGATCACTCAACGCCACCAGTTCCATCGTTCAACTAAACCCAGGAGGCCCTTTACACTTTGTTATCATACGTCACGGCACCCAAGTGATCGATGTAGATGACGCCTTCAAATTCGCCCCACACCAAGATGGTGATGTTGGCATTCAGGGCCGCTCTGAACTTGATCTCCAGACGCACGTTGCCGGTCTGCTTGGGATTGAGTTTGTGCCCATCCGCGTCCCCGCTGGGCACGTTGTTCCACATGAACAAGGTACAATTCTTGTCTTGTCCCCACTCGTCCGGTTTGACCATGAACTCGCGATGTTTGGGCACGGCCCCGGCGGCTTCCAAGAACCGATAATACCCCAGTCGATCTTTGCGGTCATTGGCCCCGTTCAGTTCCAGGGTGACGTACGGGTACTCTTCCCCCTCGATAAACTGACGCACGGACGTCACCCCTTTCTTCTGGAAGGCAAACGGATACTTTTCTTTGTCCCCATTGAAGGCCGTGCTGTCCAGGATCCCCACGATCATGCGCTGGGGGACTCTGCCCAAGAACAAATTATCTTGCTGCCACACGGTGGTGGTCCCGTTGAACGTGAACGAGCGAATCTGATCACACACCACCGGGTACTTGACCACCTGCTTGCGGATCTTGCGCTGAGTTTCCAGGGACCCGTAGACATCCGGGTTAAGGTTCAGTCGGCACAAGTGCAAGGTGATGTCCACATCTTGCTCTCGCAACGTTACGTACCGCTTGGCGCCGGTACCACTGGTCAGCGTACTAAAGGTGTAGAAATCGGGACTGTTGAAGTGCAACTCAAAATTCATTTCCACCCCGGGCACCATGATCTTGCCCGTGTGGAAGGCGGGCAGGTACGGTCGCATGACCAAACGGACCACGTTGTTGCTTCGGAACGGGGTGGTCAGGGTCTTGAGCAGGTTGGTGTCGCCGTGGGCCCAGCCATTGGTGGTACTGATGTCGTCATTGACGCCCGCGGCGGCCAGCGAAGCCGTGACGTTTAAGAAATTGACCCAACCTTGAGGCTGCAACAACGTTTCTCCCTCGTCGCGGCTGTAGTTGATCAGGGTCTGGAAATAGGCCGAGTAGGCGTACGTGTCGGTCTGTTCGGTCATCAGGGTGCCATTGAACCGCACATTGATCTGCTTGAAGATGGTGTGGGCCAAGTTGTTGACGGCGTACACGAACCGGGTGTTGTTGGCATCCGACGCCGCATTGGCATCGGCCACGATGCCGTTCTGGGACGACGAATACAACCGCAGGTCGATGACGAAATAACTGCGATTCAAATCCACGTAATCTTCCAAGGCCTGCACCGAGAACTTCATGGGCGTGATGCTGGTACTCAATTTGTGGTAGGGTACCATCTTGTACCCCTGCAGATCGTAGTCGGTCGGAGGGACCGAGAAAATGTCCAAACTACTCATGATGCCAAAGGAAGAGGAGTGCGTCTCCTCAGCGGCGGCGTGGTCGTTTTATACGCATCCTGGCCGCCACCCATTTGGGCAGGCCGAAGCCTGGCGGTTTGGGGATGTGAGGATTGAACCATCCACCGCGCTGGGCGCGACCTCGACGTTGTTGGGCCAACAACCATTTCGTCAAGTCGTACCCCGGGGGTTTGGGGACGCTGGCACTAATCCATCCCCCTCGTTGTCGTGCAAACGGCGAGGGCACGCTCCGTTGATAACGAGGCCTGGATTGCACCACCAACCTTCGTGGACGCATCCTCTCACACACCCAGCACGTCGCGTAAGCGTTTCGCCCCTTTCTTGTACAAAGACGTCCCTACTCTCTTACCCACCGAGGTCGCCTTCCTCTTGGCCACCGTCGCGAGAATGGGAAGGGCCTTGCGTTTCAAGTTTTCTTTTATCCCTTGGCCCATGGCTGCCTCCCCACATGATGTGATACATGGCCCGAGGCACGCGCCTTTTTTATACGTCTCGTTCGAACAGGAAGGTGACCAGGGTGCGTCCCGCGCCGAACTGGACCAACTCTCCTTGACTCTTGGCAAGTATCACCTCCACCACGTCCATGTACTCGCGCCGACACGGTAACCATTGGATGTGCAAGGGTTCAAAGTAGGCCACGCCCTTGCCTTGGTGTCGGTGCTCCACTTCGCGCACCATGGCATGCAGTTGACTGCCGACGATATTGCTGTCCACGAAGTCCGAGTAGACCAGAAAGGTGCGCAAGCGTTTCCCCACAACCTCTCGGAAGGCCACGTTCAAGTTGACGAAGCGCCAATTGATGCACATACTCAACTGCAAGTGGTCGCTTTCTATTTTCCAAAGGTCGTGGTTGTTCAGTTCCGTGTTCTTGACGTCTTGGTAATAATTCCCATTAGAACTCGTCTGGTAAAGGAGCTCGTAACGGAGATTGGGGCCCAAGGCATAACTCTTATCTTTGTTTTGCACCAGCCACCCCATCAGCTTGGCCATGCTCACGTGCACATGCCATTGCACGAACGCCAAGCCGGTCGTCAAGGCAATGTCGTCCAACTTCTTGGCCAGCATGCGCAGGTCCTCGCCGTCCCATTCGTACGTGACCCGAAACTTGTCGTAGAGCCGTTTACCCTTCGATTGGGCTTCTTTCACCTCGTTAAACTGCGCTTTGCCTATGAGGGCTTTCATCAGACTCACCCCATCCACCACGCTGGGATCGTTGGTCAGATCATTGATCTGGATGGTGGTTTGATAGTGGACCGGGGTGTCGTTGGGCCCCAAATTCCTCACCAACTTGACTCCCACCATGAGCACGCGAGGGTTGACGGCCGTCGTGAGTCTCGCCAAATCCAAGGTCGCGTCGGGGGTGGAGATGGCCGCCAGCCCCACCTTCCATCCTTCCCCCTTCAATGTCAAAGGCACGGGCAGGCGCACTTTGAACGAACTGGAGGTATTGGTGGGAAACTCTTCCGTGGGATCGCTGACCAACACGATCCGATTCATGCCTGGAAATGCAACGTCACTTGCGTCTCTCCCGACGGGTTCAAGGTCATCAACTCGCCGTTCGTCTCGGCCACTTCCACTTCGACAATTTCCACCGTGTCTCCGCGCACCCGGTGATACTGCACGTGTTCCGGTTCCCAGCGGATGGGTTCGTCTTTATAGGGCAGGTCTCGCAAGAAATTGGTGATCTGCGTCCCCACGATACTGCTCTCCACCGCATTGCAGTACAGATGCACCGAACGCGTGGATAGGTCCCCGTGCATCGCGGGCGTCACCGTGGTCTTCTTCTGTTTCTCTTGACTCCCGGTATGCGTGGGCGTGGTGGTCGTTTGGGTGGTGCTACTGGAGGAGGTGGTGGTGGTGCCTCGCCGAATGACCGGATGACCGTCGTACACGTCGGTGACTTGACTGATGGGTTGCCATGGCGCCGCAATGTTGTACCCGTAGACCACCACGTAACATTGATCCGTCAACGTGGCCGGGTACGTGCTGGGCACGCCGTCCATGGTCACCTTGAGGTACATCCGCGACGTATCGTCCGACTGCTGCGTCAGCCGGAAATCTTGCACGAGGCGATGGTAATACACCATGTGGGTGCCCAGGTATTCGTGCACGTGCGTCGTCACGGCCGAGTCGATGTTCTGCACGTAGAAACTAAACCAGGCAGTCACGCTCGTCTTGTCAAACAAGACCTGGTCGGTCGTGTAGATCTCGACGATGATTCTATACGTGCCGGTCTTGCTCAACTTGGTGGTGCCGATGAGCCAACCAAACTTGGGTTCGTACTTGTTGCCGCTTTTCGTCAACGTCATGCCCACGGTCTTCTTCTTCCAATAATGCGGGGAGCCTTCCAGATTGACAAACCCCAAGGAACTAATCCCCCCATCCTTGATCCACACGCTCTCGTCGTCCATGATCCATCGGAAACGATTCCACAGGACCTTGGGAGGGACGTACACGTGCGTGGTGGCCTGGGCATAGGCCTCGTCCAAATTCACAAACTGCCAATCCATCACCATGGACAAATACGCCATGCCTCGGTGCACGTGCACGTAATCCGTAAACGTGAACAATTGGTTCTTATCCCCGTCGGCCCCGATCTTGGCGGCCTTGGGTCGCTTCAGATGCGGGTACATCAACAAATTGGGACCCAGCTCGTACGATTGGTCTTCCTTTTTCTTAATCCATCCCATCGTTTCAGCCAACACCAGATTGAACCCCAAGTAAGGGCGCGGTTTGTTGAAGGCAATGTTGATTTTATCATTCAGGATCCACAACGTAGACACCCCCGCCTCGTCCTTCCATTCGAACCGAGGCGTAAAATCCACCTCGGTGGTACCAAAGATATACCCGGTAAAGAGTTTCTTCAGCCTATCTTGTTCCAACCAACGGACCACTTTTTTCATAAACGTCACCCCCGTGGTGGCTTCGGGCATGTCGGCGTCCTCCATGGTCGTGGTGATCTCTTGTATCCTGGTCACATCGTCCCCCTTATTGGCTCGGGAATACATGCGCACCAATCGTTGGTTGGTCGATCCCTTGTACAAATTCGATTGTCGATGTTCCGTCAGAGGGGCGGTCGGATGCGACGTCACGGGATGCGACGTCACCGCATGCGAGACCACATTCGGTGGCCCGGGTAAGTAGACGCCGGCCACGCCCACTTGCCAGTTCTTGACGCGCAACGGGTACGGCAGACGCACCTTGAACGAGGCCGGCGTATTGCGGGGAAATTCCGGTTTGCTGGTGTTACTCAGCAACGTGACGTACAACGATCGACTCGACGGTTCCATCTCTCTCTCTTTCCTCGCGGGTCGAGACTGACCCGTTTTTATAGGAACGTATTCAATTTACGCTTGGACCCGGGCACCCGACCCACGGTACTATGCAAACTGGACCGTTTGGGCCAGACCTTCAACGCGTGATCGGCCTGGGGGAACGCTTGCACCAACCGACGTAGCGTCGTGTCCAACGTGACGCTCTTGCCGCGCTTGACCATGCCTCGCAACTTGGCCCGGAACGCGCGCTGGGCCTTCTTGGAGGGACGCTTCTTCTTGGCAGGGCGCTTCTTCTTCTTCCGGACCTTCTTGACCTTCCTCTTCCCCTTCTTGGGTCCGTACTTGGCTTCCAAACGTTCCATCATATCCATCCAAGTCTTTTGGCTGGGTAGCGGGGCACTCTGCATACGACCCAACGGCGCCGCCGACGGCCCCGCCAACGGGGCGGGCATCAAAGCCACTCGACGACTCATAACGAGGCCAAACTACGCTTGGGAATCCAACTGTCGTACTTTTTGGGCCAGCCTTTCCAACGCACCTTGACCTCTTGGCGTCGACGCTGCAATACTTTCTCCACGCGAAACAGCGCGTCGTCCGGCACGTCGACTTTCTGCACGTCTTGTTCATAGAAGGTGCCTTCAATGGGCTCTCCGTCCCACTCCTTGATTTTATAGGTGGCCACGGGCCCCGGCACGGCTCGGTCGATGATGAACACCTCTTCGGTCCAGCCGGGCAGATACCCTTTCTCGAACGGCCGGTGCTGTTTCTGTAATCGGACGCGATCGCCCGGTTTCCATTGCGGACGCACGTGACGGGCCAAGCGTTTGCCGTACAGACGTTGCCACACCTGGCGCTCCTCGGCCCGCGTCACGTCGCGAGGGGCCATGCCAATGCTTCGATGTTTGGTGGCGTTGTACCCTTGCACCAAATAAGGTAAGGCATCCACGTACCGGTAGGTGTTGCGGGCGGTAAAGTAACGGTACATGCGTTCTTTCAAGGTACGATTGAATCGTTCCACCACCGACGCCTTGGTATCCCCGCGGGTCGAGAAATGATGAATGTTGTGTCGCGTCATCACACTCTGAAACACGCGGTTGTAGAACTCTTTCCCGGCGTCCGTCTGCAATCGCAGAGGCTGTCGTCCCTTAGCCCGCTTCAGGATGCGCTCGAACGCCGCCGCCACTGCTTTGCCGGTCTTGTCCTTCAGAGGTTCCACCCAAGCGTATTTCGACAACACGTCCACCACCGTCAACAGGTACCGCACCCCGCGATTCCACTTTTTCAGGGCTTGCATTTCCACCAGGTCGGCCACCCATTGTTCGTCCATGCCAAGCACCACCACGGGTAGGGTGGGGAATCGGCGACGTCGAGGTTTATGCAAAGTGTAACTCAACAAAGGTTGCAACGCTTGCCGGGCACGGCCAATCGACATGCTCTGCGCTCGCGCAAAGCGCTCTACTCCTCCCAAACTCCCCTGGCGCAAGGGCGTTTCATAGGCCTCCGCCCAACTCACTCCGCGCTTCTTCTTGTTCTTACTCATGGCACCCGCGCTGCAAGAACAACAACACGACACCCGTGTAAGTGCGTTTTTCTTTTATTGCGTTAAAATACTCCCTGGCTGCTCCCTCAGGCGACTCGCCCCTGGTTTCTTTCTCTCTCCGGGCCTGATAAAATAGGGGGCTGCTTGCTCTCGCGTTTCTCGGTCCTCCTCCTATTTAACCACTTGCGTCCGTTTGGGATGCTCGGTCCATCGTTGCTTGTGCATGGCTTGCCGGGGAACCATCCATGGCTCCTTCAAGGTAGTTGGGGTCTTGCTTTTCGAACAGTTGGCGTTCTACGTGAAGCCGCTTCTGTCGCTCCTCTAGGAAGCGGTGCTGATAGTGATGACGTTCTCGCTGATACTGATTGCGTTCTTGCTCAAGAGTCTCTCTTTCAGCCGTCAAGTCCACTATTTTTCGAGTCAACTGCACAATCTCTTGCACCAGGCGCTTGATGGTGGTGGGATTCTCGGGGTCACTCATACCTTGCAGACCGAGGAAGCGCCCCCCTCTTGATAGAATTCTCGCCAAAAGCCCGCCCCCGTCTGATTCAGGCGCAAAGTGCGTCGCCGTTTTATTGATTTTTCTTCTAAAACAATCCCACTCCGGTTAAATGCTGGAAGGCGGGATCCATCCCCAGATGATCGGGCGTCAACGTCGTGGGCCAGGCAGCCAGGGTTTCTTCGTCGGGTTCTTGCTTCCCAGGCATAATTCCTAGTAAATGGCTCGTGATCTTTAGGGATAAGGGGACATTAATCCATTGGAAAAACTCACAGTCTTTCTTGCGGCAGCTTAAGAACAGGCGATGGGGATTCTTGGTGGTTTGACTCAATCGGAGTCGGACTCGTTTCTGGCAGAAACAGCGCATACTTTCCCAATAGGTTCGGACCTCACAGTGGACTTGTTCTAGAAACAACCGTTCGATGAGTTGAAACTTCTCGAGAGGACAGGAAAACGCACAACTTTCTTCGGGACAATACAGGTAAATCCACTCTCCGCTCGTTTGGCGCAACGTCAACAAAGGATGCACAGGACAACAAAAAGGCGGCACTTGTTCCACACACGAAGAGACCGTGGTTCCATCGTCTTTGACTTTTTTGCTAGGAGGGTCTGGCTTTTTTTTCCCGCCTTTCTTGCGTTTGTATTCATAGGGGTACAGAGGCATGTGCCCCTCTTTCTTAGCGACCACCGGGCCGGCGCCGTCTTCTCCCATCATCGCCTAATGAGTCCCAGCGAAAAGCCTCTCTCTTCTTATAGAGCCCCCCCCCGAGTGACGACACAGGTCACCTGACTCCACCCTATTGGGACCTCTCACCTTCTGATTGGGTCTTTCTTTTTTCTACGTAAGACCTCTTTCTCTTGCAATCGGCCTCAGTCACCTCACGGAATGGATCCAGACGAAGCGATGATGGACATTCCCCGCCTCCACGATTATCGGATTGTGACAGGAGGCAGTCAAGGCGCCGAGCAAGCGGCCGAAACGCTAGCCTTAGACTATGGCATTCCTGTCACCATTAAGATTGGCCCGAATCACCCGAGAAGCACCCACATCACCCCCTTGCCCCGAGAAGACTTGGAAAACGCGTGCGAACCACTCGGCCACGCGGCTTATGCGTTAGGTCGCCCCGTGCCTAAAAGTCCTATCGCCTGCGAACTTTTACTGCGCTACTACTTTGTGGTGAACGAGGCGGACTCAATCTTTGCGTTTGGGTATTTGAGTGCCAGTCAAAAACAAGTGCAAGGCGGGACAGGCTGGGCCGTTCAAATAGCCGTGGATTTACAAAAACATGTTTTTGTCTACGATGTGAATTTTCATCACTGGTACGAATGGACCCCTTCTTCGACAAGATTGACGCGCATGACGTCTCGATTTCCCATTCTGGCCCCCAGAAGCGCTATCATAGGATCCAAAGCCTTCCCCAGCCAAGCTCAAGACGCCATGAAGAATCTATTCGAGCGGACAAGTCAAACCTAAACGTCACGTAGGCAATACGTATTTATTCTATTGCATAAAGACTCTTTTGTTTCTATACAACAATACTCTTGCATGCCACTACATTTTGGGAACAATACTCTTGCACAATACGTTATTAGAACACTCCTTTTTTTAGAAACCAATTAGAATATCTGTCTAGTCAAGTACTGTGAATAGCGTAACCATTCTTTGCTAGCCATTCCAGAATGTGCCCCACGGGACGAAGATGAAACCCGTCGATGAGCGCAACTCACGCTCCGTTTGGTCAAGAACCCCTTGATGTGTGACGTCACCCCTAGGCAACGGCTCTCACGGCAATCCCTGCGGCCCATTTTGAATCCTCCATGCAGGCCATTTTTTCTGGCAATCCATTCTCTCCATCTCCTCCAACAACATTCACGTTAACCCTTTCCATATCAAACTCAGCACTTCAAACAGCAACAGAGTGCAACTCCTTTGCAATCCAGGCCTGTTTTTGGAGTTACTTTCGTAGTAAGTTTCAGCCAACTTTCGTCCAACTCGATTTCTTTGCGCTGCTCCTTTTTGTCGGATACATCCATCTTGGAACCCCGCTGTTTTAATTTGCGGTAGTTTTTTTCCAGTACCTCCATGCGTCGATGATTTCCTTTCTCAGCTACCAGCTTTAACCTCCTTGCAGGTGTAATAGGCCCTCTTCACACGCCAACCTCTTCAAAGATGCATTGGTTGTCAGTATCATTGTCAGCCCTGTTGGCGATCCAAAGAAGTTCCAGGCAAGAGATTGGTTTCCTTTCCAGGTGGAATGTCGTGCTTGTTTGGTGCCGGTACGTGATGAACTTCATCTTCGTTGCCTTTCCCGTTCTCCCCTTCTTGGAATGGCTGAATTCCCCAGCACCTCATCGACACCAAGTAATCAACCAGGACTACATCTCCCACATCCTCTTCGCCTGCCCTCCTTTCGTGCTCTCCGTTCTGCTCCTCCACCCATTCCTTCTTCCTCACATGCCAGACCTTTCCCGTCTTTGATCAACGCGTAGCTTTGGAATGTGTCTCGACATTTTGTCACCCCATGTGTTGATGTCAAATGACCAATACCGTTCTGCCAGCAGCCTACCAAAGGACCACCTCTCAAGGACAACGGATAAAAACTCTACTGTCACCAGCGTTTTCCTTTCTCCAAAACAGGTGCCAACCGACTAATTCCACGGCCACAAGCGTCTTCCCCGCTTCCCAACAAATAGCAGTAGCAGTAACAGTATCAGTAGACGATGACGTCATGAACTCTACCGCAACAAGGCTTTTTCCAGTTCCACGCATACTGCATCCACTTGTGCTAATTAGGCCACAGGGCGGCTTCATACAAGGCAACGGACAAGGCAACTTCCTTCGGATTCTCTGCGCTGCTCCTACTACTACTTCTCCGGATCTTAGAGGCATCCTTTTCTCCACCGGACAAACGTTGAGGCAATGGCGTTCACACTCTCCTGGGTTCTCCACCTCCACCACTCAAACAAACTGTTTTCCCTAAGGCGATCCTTCCTCCATGTCCATACCAAGCTCGTCCGCCACTCTTTCCTGCTTTTCTGCAGATTCCCCATACAAGACTTTGACGCCTCTACTCCACGGCTTTGCCCCATCGACCAAGGGTGCCTGTCCTGTTATTGTCCGGCAAAACTGGATCATCCATGATTAAGGCATCCACATCTTCGGTGTTGTTCTTCAAAACCTTCCGTCAGCCCAGCGACAATGAGTGAAGGTGGTGGCTCCTTCATGATACCCCCGCCCTCGAGCGGATAATACGCAGCGGGCCCAATAACCCGTTGCGGGGGACTGGGAATCCACATGCGCATGCGCCCTCGACCCTAACCCTTCCCACAAGGCACAACCCTCATCCCCAATAGATAACCCTAACTTTTCCACCACGCGCATGCGCCCTCGTGAATTGGTCTTACCACAAGGCCAAGACACAACCCTCCTCCACAAATATAAACTCCACCCTAACCCTAACCTACTCGGGTTACAAGAGGCTCTCTAGCCCTAACCCTAACCCTAACCCTAACCTACTCGGGTTACAAGAGGCTCTCTAGCCCTAACCCTAACCCTAACCTCTCCCTCTTCAGGTAAGTACAACCCACCCCTCCCCACATTATTTATCGAGGACATTTCGTGACGCTTACATGAAGTAGTACCTGTGCCAAACCCGCCCCCCTTACTACTTGTATAAAATCCAAAAACCCATCGACAGTAGGAATTATTCCCGTGGTATTTTGATTGGGCAATGTAAGGCCTTTGATACTGTTGAGCATCACATCTTGCTTGACAAATAAGACTACTACGGTATCAGGGGCATTGCAAATGGTTTTCTCCCTATTCATCTAATAGGAGTCAATTTGTCTCTCTGGGCACTATATATACTGTGATGCAAAACAAATTCTACGTGGAGTGTCACAGGGCTCCATTCTAGGGCCTTTGCTGTTTTTGATATTATGTAAATGATCTCCATAAATTTTCCAGTGTACTTGATTTCCTCCTTTTTGCAGATGATACCAACATTTTTATACAGCATAAAAATTTACATTCCCTTGAGTTGAAATTAAATCAATATTCTAATCGTGATTCTCATTCGAGTCCGCTGTTTTCACAGCTGCTTTAATCAAGCTCATGGATCTTGTGACTATTCATACAGCCCTTCCATCAAAATCTACCACCTTATGCTTTTGACAACTTCTTTTCACTTATATCATCTAAGCATGGTATAACACTAGGCTAGCATCAAAGTCAATTTATTATATTGATCATGTCAGAACTAATTACTGTAAATTTAATATACACTTCTCTCAATGGTCCTTCTGTTTTCAATAGTCTGGATGAAATTTATATAAAAAGCAGTTCTTTCAATCTATTGAGGCAAACCATGACGGTAGATATTTAGACGATAGGATAGATAGGTAGACGGTAGATGTATTTATCAACTTACCGTTGATGCTGGCCAGTATGGAATAACTTACCGTTATTAACGTAAACTTTATAATTCTCTGGTACCGTTCTTGTTTTTGTTTGTTTGTTTTGTTTTGTTTTTTCTTTTATGTTGTCCTATATATTGTATCGTAATTAAATTAATCAATTAATTTATTTTTTAATAATTACTTTTTTCTCGCTAAATTTATGGTATTTTTGTTCTCAATCTTCCGTGAGTTGCAACCCTATAAAATGTAATTTAACTATTGTAAGTGACTCAGCTCGTTTAGTTTTTTTGCAATTCTGAGTTGTTTTTTTTGCCTGATGTATTTTAATTTATGCTGTTCTTGTAATTGTTTTAAGTTCGCAAAATATAATGGTTGGTTGTTGTGTGACGACTTCAACCGGGACACCTAAGGACTTTCAGCCAATCAGAAACCGCTCTTTTAACAAAAAAATTTGGGCGGGGAGACCTCATAGGGAACTGTCCCATTTTTCGATTGGTCATAGTTTCGAACCTAGATGTTTTTGCCGTCTAGAATGGTGTGTCGTATACACTTCTTCATTTGTGTCGCTGCTTTTTCTAAAATATAGAAGCTGTTTATATATTGAACGGCTGGCTACACATATTGCTCGGTAAGGGATATAAAAGTGCCTTGTATCTTTGGGGGAAAAAAGCAGACTGGTTACAAGAAGTTCTTTGAAAATACGCACTGTTCTTAAACGGTTACACGTTGTCGATATACCCAGTATTATAGACACCTGGAACCCTTTTGCGGGCAAAGTGTGGCAAATTTCTACCGTTATCGTTAAGAACACAATTCTCAGCTGCACATAATGATTTCGACTTCCACTTTCAAGAAGACAAGGCACATAAACAGCTAAAAATTGAAATTTGATTATGAGAAAAGAGAAAATAAGATTCTTTGGTCTCTGATTGGCTTACGCTAGAAGTAAGCCATTCGAACCGGCGAAAAATTTAGGATCGAAACTAACCAATCGAAAAATAGAACAGTTTCCGATGAGGTCTTCACGCCCAATTCTTTGTTAAAGGAGCGGTCTCTGACCTTAAAGGAGCCGTCTCTGACCCGCTGAAAGTTCTTAGGTGGCCCCAGTTGAAGTCGTCACACTGTAAGACTTTTGCCAAGCTTCGTTTTCATTTTGTATAGACGTAAACTAAGGTCTCAGAAAGGTCTCCGATCCTTATAATTAATCCCGTTTTCTTCTGCTGGGACTTTTGATATGTTATTAAGGATAGTTTTCAGAGTGTAAAACATTTGGAATGTCTTCTGTTGCAATTAGGTCTAGGTTACCTACTTTTTTTTCCACAAAATGACTGGACCACAAGGGCAGGAAAGCACTCTGTTATCTTCTCATGGTCGACATGTGATGGTCTTTATTTAAGACATCCCTTCTTTATTTAAGACTATCTTGGCGTCTCGCAAGCCGGCCATGCTCATTCTGCGGCTTTTGGTACAATCAGCCAAGATATCTACAAAATTCACTAGAATCTTTCCCTTCCCGACAGTTGATGACCGCAATATCATGCTGCTTGAGGGCATCCAAAGCGAAAAATTTTGTAAGATTCGCTCGGGCGCTGATTTTTTTTTTATTTTATTTTATTTTTTTATTTATTTATTTTTTGCCTTACAGACATATATTAAATGTTTACAGTACTAAACACTACTGAAAACTAAATACTACTAGCAATATTCACTATACTTGCACTATTTACAATATTGGCTATACTGACAATACCATCCATACGATGCTCGTACTACTAATAATTACAATGGTTACACTACTTACAATTCTAGTACATCACACGCACACACACACCCACATAAACACACACCAAAAAAAAAAAAAAAAAAAAAAAAAAATAGTTAGTAGGTCAGAGGAGTTATTTTTCATGTCTATTTTATAGCTTTTCAATTCTGTATTTAATTATCATTTTACCAACGAAGTCTTGGAGGAGAATTGGTTTGTTGTGTAGTTTGTTGGCGTAGATGTAGTATCTCATAAACAACATGGTATAATTGAATTTCCTTACTAGTACCTTTTCATGTAAGTCCGAGAGGATGCCGAACAGTCTTTCTTCGCTAGATGGGTTGAAATTGATCTTGTTTTCTATATTGAACCAGTTGATAACCCGTTGAATGAAAATCTTGACGAAATGACAATCTCTAAAAGTATGATTAATAGAGTCTTTTTCACCACAATATATACATTCATCATCTTCCTTGATTCCATAGCGGTAAAGTTCCTTTTTGGTGACTACAATTCGGTGGATTAATTTATATTGAAATTCCTTTAATTTGGTCTCTCTACAGACGGTTTTTAGGGAGGTGAATATTTTTTCCCATTTATCTTCATCCAAGGAAAGATCTTTGCTCCATCTCTGTGGCCCAGAATGACCTGTTGTGTGGATTTTTGTGCATAATAACGTATAGAAGTCGCTAGTCTTGATTTTGTTCAGATATAGAGTTATCGATTCATTTAATTGTAGACTAAGATTATTATCAGAATATAACTCTTTATTAATTGGCTTCGTTGATTTTGCTTTGGCTAATAGGTGCTTTGGAATAGCGCTAATAACTTGATAGTATTGAAGGAAGTTAGTTTTACAGGAATACTTATTCGTAAATTCCTGGTAGGTCATTGGTTGACCGGTATTGTGTAAGAGATCTTGTATTGACAGGATACCTTTTTTAAACCATTCCCTGATAAAAAAGGTTTTACTGTCAACAAGTATTTCTTTGTTGTTGAATAGAATTATATTTTGTGCTTGATCAAAGCTGTACAGAGTTTTTAATTCACTGAAGTATACTAGAATATTTCGGTAAAACAATGGAATAGATTTTATGTATTTCGCATCGTAGTTACATCTCAGTAAAAAGTTCAAACCTCCAAATTTTCTTAGGTAATAATCAGGAACTGTTTTCCAATTCTGGTTCCCTGAAGTCAGTAATCTTGGAATCCAGGCTAGTTTTAGAGCTTTAATCATTATGTCGATGTCTACCATACGTATTCCGCCTCTTCCCAGATCCTGATAGAGCCCAGTTCGTTTGATTTTATCCCTTTTGTTTTTCCATAAGAAACTAAAAAGCTTTGTTTTCACTGTGCTTGCGATATCTTCAGGAACATTAAGAATTGAAGCTGAATAAATTAATTGTGACAATCCTAGGGACTTAATTATCAGTACCTTCCCAAATAGTGTGAGGTCTCTAGATCTCCACATATCCAGCTTTGTTTGAAGTTTTCGTATTTTCAGATTAAAGTTCAATTCATTGTTACCCTTCTCATCATAAGAGACATAAATTCCTAAGAGGCGAACCGGACTATGTAACCATTTTAGTTGTAAAGGATAACTTTTGTTTTTTTCCCATTTTCCCAACCAAATTGCTTTCGATTTCTTTATGTTTAACTTGAGACCCGCTAGCCTCCCAAAATCTCCCACCGTTTTCAAAGCATTTCCAACGGAGATCAAATCTGCACAGAAAAGGTTTGTGTCGTCTGCGAATTGGCTCAATTTGATTTCGTGCCCGAATATTTTGATTCCTGTTATACTTGGTTCTTGTCTGATTTTGCTGGATAATATCTCCGTGGAAAGCACAAATAAGTACGGAGAAAGGGGACACCCCTGTCGCACTCCTCTTGACGGTCTAAACCAGTTGGTCATGAAACCATTGTTTATCGCCGCGCTCTCAATTTTTGTATAGAATGTACTGATCCATCTTTTTATACTTGTTCCGAAGTTGAATATATCCAGTGCTTTCATCATGAACGACCATTCTAGAGAATCAAAAGCTTTCCGAAAATCTAGAGATACTAGAATGCCAGGTATGCTTTCTGACTTCGTATGGTCCATTATGTCGATTATTAGCCTAATATTTTCCCCGATATATCTTCCTTTGATAAAACCGGTTTGATCAGTGTGCACTAGATTTGGTAATAATGGTTCTATTCTCCTTGCTATTGCCTTAGTTGCTATCTTGCAATCAACATTTAGCAGTGTTACCGGTCTCCAGTTTGAAAGTTCTAGTAGCGAGCCATCTTCTTTGGGAATTAAAGTAATAACGCCTCTTCGTTGTGAAATGGTGAGTTCATTTGCATCATAGGCCGCATTGAAACTAGCAACAAGATCGTGTCCTAGCAGATCGAAAAAAAACATATAAAATTCAACCGTGAAACCATCTTCTCCTGGAGCTTTGTTGTTTTGAAAAGTGTCTAAAGCTTTTTTGCATTCTTCATAAGATAATGGACCTTCTATTCTATCTCTGTCTGCATCTGATAGTTTTGGAATTTTTAAATGTTCGGTGAATTCATCAACATTATTTTCCTGTGAATTATTTGCTGATGCGTACAATTCGCTATAATAGTTTTCGATAGCTTCTAATATCTGAGACTCGTTGTTTGTTACTGTTTCACTTTCTGTTCGCAGTTCAGTGATGGTTTTCCTGTTGTAGTTTCTTTTCTCCAGATTGAAAAAGTACTTTGTTGGACGTTCGCCCTTTTCGACCCAGCGACATTTCGATCTAAAAATAGCTGCCCTCCCTTTCTCCTCGTAAATAGATTGGAGTTCCATTTTGAGATCTTCATATTCATTTAGGATGTGCGCGATATTGGGAGAGTTAAAGTTGTCGCAAATATTGCGGTCCAGAATTTCGAGCTGTCTCCTAATTTCCAATTCTCTATTAGTGGTCGCTTTAGCTTTCTTTTTACTATAAGCAATGGTTGCCGCTCTGGTTTCCATTTTTAACATTTCCCAAAGAAGGCGTGCGTCTGCCAAATTGGAGTAAAAAGCGCGTGTGCGGGAGTACGTTTCACGGATTTTGGACACATAATGTTCATCTTTCAGTAACGTGTTGTTGAATTTCCAAAGTCCGGGTCCTCTAGACTTTTCAGTTGTCCAAGACAAAGAAATGTAAATTGCTCGGTGATCCGGTGCTATAGAAGGATAAATTTCGCTTTTCTTCACATGTTGTGTCAGATTTTTGGCAACTAGGAAAAAGTCTATTCTGGATTTCAGTTTTAACACTTTTGACTCATAAGAGTATTTACGTAGCCTCGGGTGACGTAATCTTTGAATATCTACGAGATCGAAAGCGTCCATAGTTGTCAAAATCAGGTTTCGATAATTTGTTGGTTTCCAAATTGTGCCACCAATTTTATCTATCTTTGATAGTGTGCAATTCCAGTCGCCTCCTACAATAAGCGTGGAAATTTCTGACTTGTCGATAAGGCAATTGTTTAAGTTTTGTAAGAAATCTAATTGTTCACTTTGGCTATTCGGGGCATAAATATTCACCAGTGATAATTTTAGAGAATTCAGAACACAAGTAATTAGCACGATCCTTCCAGCCTTGTCACTGAATGAGTAATCGATCTTATTTTGTACCGGGCGCTGATGATAAAGAGACGCTGAAAAAGCTCTGAACGCTGTTTTCAGCAACAAGTACTGTATCCGGCTGAACCACCAAATTCTGGCTGATCACGGGCTTTTTTACCCTGAGGCCCTTTACAATGACCTTGTTTTCGAGCTGACGCTTCCCCACCCCCCCCCCCCCCTTCCCCCGCAGGTTGAGAACGGCTCAGACACATCAAAGCTGGTCTACAAGACGATAAACATTTAGCTGCAGTGTGAGACAATCAGAAGCAAGACGTTGGCCTATGAGGCAGCCATCAGCGAGTACTCCAGCGTAAAAGCATTTGCTTATGTTTATGTTATTCGGGAAGAGGTGGTCACCTCCTCTTTGGTCACCAAAGAACACCGACGGCGAATTTAATGTTCGGGTCCACCCTCACACCGATCGCAGACATCTGGTTCAGGAAATTTGAAATGCCACATCTTCATAATCAAATATAAATGGACCCAAACAATATTCCGTTTAACGCTCTGATCGGGGGCCTTACGAACTCCAACTGCTCGTGAACCAACTGCGAGGCCCTTTTCGAGGCAAGTTTGACTACATGTTTTTTATATGCTTAACCTTCGTCTACAACAAAACCTACGGCGGGTTTGTGGACTTTGTTTGAGCAGCAATGTTTTTGTTTGTTTGTTTGTTGTTGTTGTTGTTGTTTTTCAGGGAACAAACACGTTTATTGTTTTCGGCAGTTGTGCTGCCTCTCAGCTTTTCAGCCCGCCATGCAGGTATAAGTGTTTGGGCTCTGACGCAACAAATCACAAGCATTTCAAAACAGCTCCGTGAAAATGTAGCCGCCATTGTTCTGTTTTATACTCCGTCGGGCAAAACCACGAAAGCCATCTTTGAAGATTATGCAGGCGAGCGTTCTTCCGAAGAGTACAAGAAACTGATAGCTGAACTGAAAAAAAAAATTGTCCTATCTGACCTTTGCCCTGCACCATACCTACGGAATCAAAATGCAAAATTGAAAACTTCAAATTAAGGCCGTGGCTGAACAAGATGCGCTCAACGAATTCATGCAAATGCTGGAGACCACTCCAGACAGCTCCAAACCCATTCTTGTTTCTCTTTCCCCTCCCAACAAGTTCCAGAAGAACGTGTGAAGCTGGCTGTTCTTGTTTCCAAGGGCAAACCGAACGAGGCACTTGTTTCCCAACTTACACATGAAATGATGAAACGCCTTTCAAACAGAGAGGTTAAAAAAAATTGCAAACGGTATGAGGCCTACGATGACAGGAAGACAACTGAGACTTTGCTTGCCAGCAAAGCCATTGGTATGGTTGTCAAAGTGGATGACGAAGAAGCTTTGCAAAAAGACCTGCAAGAAGATTTCGTTATTAACTCTCATTGTACTCTGTGGCTGGATATATGGTACTGCACTGCACTGCCTGCTTGTGGTTTCCAACGCCGCTATGATTACGACAAAACACGCCGACTTTGAGCCTGAAAACGGACCTGAAAAAGAACCTGATAAAGAACTTCAAAAACTTTTCACAATGTTATATAAAACATGAAAGAGAAAGCTGACGCACTTACTGAAGTTCCAGGGAAAGTTATGTCAAAGGTTCCTACAACAAAACCTGCAAAAATCCTGGCCGAGTTGCGGCTGGAAACTATTTAGCTGAACAAAACCGCCTTGCACGTGAGGCAAAAAAATAAAAGAAAACACGACAGCAGCCCCCACAGAGCAAAAACAGACCCCCACTGCAGAAAGCGACAGCTGAAAAGTCAACGCCTAATAAATTCTTGGTATAGGAGGCCTGGGTGTTTCCGTTCAAGGGCGTTTATTATCAGCGAGAGGCGATTAAGGCCACACTCCAGGGAAGCCCAGCGCGATTTGCTTAGTCCCTGTACGACGTTTTCCCAGTCCCTCTCGGTCAATTCACTTTGGTGACGAATCCGAGGCGAACTGGCGGGAAACGCCTAGATAAAAACAGAATGTGAAAGGGTGTGTTGCTTTTTGAAATTCAGGATGTTGTAAACAGCAGGAAATTATGGTTTAAAAAAGAACCTTGTGGATATTTGCGGGATCGATTTTTGCCGACCGACTTTGAAAAGTCATCAGAATGTTATTGATGAACAGTTACGACACGTAGATATATTTTTTAACAACTACAACTATCATTTGCAGTCTTTCCACTTTGAATTTGAATTCATAGTCCCGTGAAGATTGATTCTGCTTCGTGAATGTCATCATTCCAACTGAGCTATCGGAGTTTGCATGTCTTAACCCATTTAAACGATTGCGAATTTTCAAAGTGAAAATAGTACTTTATCGACCATCTTTGTAGTAAACTTAGAGCGAAAATCTTGAAAAATCAGAAAAACATATTTTCAAATATAACTCATTAGCTACGTATCGCAAAGTGCTCAGACTGAACCTAAAAGTAAAAATCCTATAAAATTCACCGATATTCACAGACTGAGGTGATGTGTGCATTAATATGAGAAGCATCAAATTAAATTCAACTTGGATGCTGCTGTCTAAGGATCGTGTTTGAGCTAATAATCAATGAAAGAACCCACAACAACAAAAAGACTGAAAGATAGTATTTTTTGAAAAAAAAAAATTTAAAACCTATTAATTAATCCTTAAAAGCAATTCGCGTAACACAAGCTTGCTAAGGCTCGTAGATCCGTTCACACAGGCAAAATTGGCTGAGAACATGGCAAAAATTGTTCAGCACAGGTCTTGAATCTGGGCGCTCAAGCCGATCTCAAAATGTACAAAACCTCGAAGATGAATTATTTTCAAATACATAAATTTCCATTAAAAACTGTTTTTTTTTTACTATAGAGTACAATATGCAACTGAAAATTCTTCAAATACTTCGCTGCCTGATTGCGTTTCAAAACAGACCAAGCGTTCCGATCGGCCGTGATGAAAATTTCGTGATTTCGATTTCCTCTAAGGACAATTTTGTAAAGAAAAGCCTTCCTTCCATTATTTTGAACTTTCTCTTTCCCGCTGTGTCTTTTAGCGGTGTATTTTTAACCTTAAAATGCGGAACACTCGTCTTATAAACCACCGCCATTGAACTGTCTCACTTTTGCCTCACTTTTGAGGATCATTGTCTAGGCCTCACATTTCCGCTTGGACCACGTGACCCAAAACGCTTTGGCCGGCGCGGAATAATGAGGTCTGAGGACTAGGCAACGGCGCGTGTTTTTGATCAAACTGAACCTGGCGTTGCCCCATGTGATCGAAAAACCACCCCTTATGAGAAATATTTTCTTCACTTTATATATACAATCAAACGTCCAATATTTTCTATTCTATATATAGCATGGCAAGTGTTGCTATCATGGCTGGCGGTTCTCAATTAACGCTGTTGCTTTCATCGGCGGCAATTATCTAGCGCGTTTTCTATCTGGTGATGAACCAAAGGCTTCCCTCGAAGAAAAAAGACGCGACGAAGCTCTCGAGGCTTACCAAGCCGCTTAATATGAAAAAGAAAGAACAAATCTGTTTGCCTGGATCGAAACCATGCAGGAAATAAAAGAGCAGGCCAAGTAGAACTTCACGAACACCGACTACGCCTCCAAACTGTACAACCAGGTCCACCAACATGCGTAACTCACCATTCCCAATGAACCATAGTTCTCTGACTTCTACAAACCCAGCGAACTGCAAAAACAAGGCAAATCTTTGTTGGCACCAACGCTTTTGCTTTTGGGTAAGCCGCTTTTATTTTTTTTTTTCATAAATTAAATATATACGATGAATGCAAAGCTTGAAAATATCTACTACAGCCCTCAAGGCTACTGGAAAGGTCTCGCTGCAATCTAACAGTTAGCCCAGGCGGCAAAAATTTCTGAAGACGTTGCGTTTCTGAAGTGGTTGATCAAGCAAGCCCTTTGGCAAATTTATCATCCAGCTCCAAAGCACATTCCTCGCGCCAAATTCGATGTGTCCACCTCAAATGCAGTTCACCAAGCAGACCTTTTTTTACCACATGACTCTCAAGGGCGTCGAAAAACATATATGCTTTGACTGTTGTCGATGTTGCCAGCTGTTTCAGAGAAGCTGAACAGTTGACCGCGAAAGAATCTGCTGAGGTTGCGAGCGCTTGCAAAATATTTAAAATCGAGGTCCTTTGAGATGGCCACAACTGCTTCAGGATGACCCTGACCCCTCATGGGTCCAGTCACCAAACAAATGGAAAAACACAAGGATAAACTTCTGACGTGGGCGCACGGAGATTCACCGGGACCAAGCGATCGTTGAAAGATTCAACCGCACCCTTGCTGAGCGCCTGTTCGGAAACCAGTATGCTGTTGAAATGCGGCTGCCCGCAGGCCAAAGATCTTCCGAATGGGTGGTTCGGCTTCCTGCTGTGATCTTTTCTCTCAACAACGAAGTCACTCGCCCCACAGTAAAACAGCTGAGTCCATCAAAGAAAAGACCGCTCATTCCAAGGCTTCAACCCCTTATCTAAGACCAATTGGCATCCGTGAATATGGCTCCCCTCCGCTGCAGTTGGGCGGTATCTCTACCAACCTGGCCATCTCGAAGGTGGGGGAAAAAGAGCCACAGATCTGGTCTGAACTTTAAAAGTGTTCCACGTTGAAAAAAAACAGCACCAAATGAATGAACGGTTCCAATGAACCAATTTTGTATTTTTGGGCGATGGCCCCAAACGTGGCTTCGTGTACGAGGAGTTGCTTGTCGTGCCTGCCAACACCAAGCAGCAAACGCTTCAGAGATATTCGATCTGCTCCGTGTGGATGCTGTCTGGCAGTTTCTTTTGTCTTTTGCTCATAGGTGAATATCACCCCTGCGTTTATTCTAATTCCTGTTTTCGTGACTTTCCCAAGAAATCCATCCAGCGCGGTTTTGTATCTCTCCCAGCTCAGTTTGTTTTGGCGCTTCGAGCTCTCTTTTGAGGCCACTTTCGCCTGTCCTTTGTAGTCCTGCACCGCGCAATTCCGCGACTATGCCGTCGAACTTCAGCTGGAACTGCCCTGGCTTTCGCGCTCTCTATTTGTCCCACGCAAACCATTCTTTTTTGCTTGCTCTGAACTCTTCTTTCATGTCGGGGCGTACTGCCTCTTCCGTTTAATCAAACGACAACCCGAGGTACAGGCTATGGGTGTCCATCAGGATCAGCCCGTAATCACGCCTGTCTACGAACTTGTCCAAACAGTCATAATAGGACTGTGGGTCCCTGAGCTTGGCCATCTGGTAGACCGTGATCCCAACTTTAAAAGACCTGTCAATTTACACTTGGCGCTTTTGCAGCTATAGTTTGTACACAATATCTTCCAAATCCTGAAACCACATCGATCGCAGATCTTTCCTCAAAACGCTTTCACTCTTTGTCTACTTCACAGTCGTCTGTCGCTCAAGAGCTTCTATGAACTTTCCATAAGAGCTGTTGTCCAAAAGCTTCAACACCTCTGGCAACAACGCCTGCTCTCGTTTTGATCGCTCTTGCGTCTTTTCCTCGTGACTTTTTCCACGAACCAGGTGAAAATGTTTTGTGGAACATAGCCAACGGTTTAGTGAACCACTGTGATTTCCAAACCATGGTCGCGATACCATTTCAGCATTGGCGCGAACAACAGCATCTTTTGGGCTAAAAGGGCGCCCACTAGCTTTTACAGTTCCTTGATGTGTTTGTACCTACTCCGCGTCAAATAGTCTTTCATGTGCCTCGACGCCACCCCGCTTGGAGAGGGTTTGTTGTAAAACAACGGCGGCATTTCTTGCAACTTCTTCCACAACTCTCTTGGCACCTAGATGTCTACCTCGGCGAATCCAAACCATCTGTTTCTGCAGAACTTCGATGAACTTTTCGACTTTCCCTGAGGTTTGTGATCAATGCACAAATACCTCCTTGCCACAGGCCATTGCCCCAACATTGTGCTTGGGTACAGCGCGTTGGCGTCGTAGCCCAAAACTCTTTGACACATCTTCGCGTCTTGGAATTTGTTGGAACAGATTCTCGTTTTACCCGCCTCATGCGTTCGACAAAATACCAGGCTTGGCACCTCGACAACCACGCCTTAAGGCCTCCTTCCCTAGGGCACACAACTATGAGGCGTCTCTTTTGTTCAGCGTGACCCGCGGGAGATATTTCATCGAGATCCCCGTTAGAGATACCGCTTCTTTGAAGATATCTGGTTCCTGCCTTTTGTAGAAATCTCGCATTGTCTCCAAAGTTTCAAGGAATTGCCCGACATCCAGATTGTTGTTAGAAGCGCAGCCAGTCCGTAAAAGCTTGTATCCCTTTTTAAAGTTAGATTCGCTGGCAATCATTGTACTCTTTTTCGGTGAGAGTCATCTCATTTTTAGCTTGGAGAACCACTGTTCGTACGGCGACAGCCCCGGGAAGTCCCACTTTTCGGCTGTCAAATCACTCGTAGGGAAACCACAATTTGGAGAGCTTCGAGCAGTACGTTTCACCCATTTCTCATAACTGACTGATGTAGTTGATGATGTCCAGAAACTTTAACGACGGCGGCAACATGTACATGACATTGTTTTGTTTTTTGGCCACTTCGATATCACTAGCTGTTTTGCGCGATTTGTCGACAGTGACGATGATAACTTTTTTAAAATTTTTTATTTTCGCAGTTCACGTCATCTCTATGCTTATAATTTTGTCGCGCACGGATTGCGCTGATCGCGCATGTATCATAGTGCAAACTCGGGTGGCTCATTGTATATATTCGATGGTGTCCGAAATCAGACATGACCTCATTAAAGAGACAAACTTGGTCTGCCTTGTTTTTATTGTTTTTGCGGCCGTTTTGGTAATCACGAACAGCTTTTGGCGATGAATTTCGACAGCAAGAGTATTTAAAAGAGAACATCAAATCAATCTGAACCTGTTATTTCAAATTAAATTAGAGCGAAAATCGAGTCAAGAAATCATTTCAGTGCGTTTCATTGACGAGTTTCCTTTAGGCCGCGTTTTATCGATGGAAGTGCTTGTCGGACTAAGTTCGGCTTTTTTACCGTCAAAACCTTGCTTTTTCTCGAAATCCACCGTTGAATTCATGTTACACCGAGACAAATGCACAACTAACTTAGCGCTTTTCCCGCAGATGGAACGAAAACCTAACAAGCAAAAGCATAAAGTGAAAAAAGATTCTTGCCCTCGATTGTGAAACGTAGCGGTTTAAAAAAAAATAGCGTGTTTATATTTAAAGCTACGTGTCCAGTCCAAATGACCGGAAAACCATTAGTTTGTCCGGGCAAATGGTCATCTTGGCCGGATATTGTCCGTTGAACGGCCGTTATTTTAATCCCTCTTTTAATAACCTGTGTGCAACTTCACTCACGTTGTGCGGACGCTCTTCGACTTTTCTGCTTCGACCCGAACTCAATGTTCCTCTGACTTCATAACGACGTGGTGGCGGATTCCCTAGCATGTTCGTCGAAAATGTGAATCCACTTCGTTGGGACCGATTAGGCTTGTCCACAGTGCATCGAATTGATAGAATCAAATCTTTCCAACCCCCTCACGGGTTTGATGTTTCGAATTTTGTTGGTACTCATAGGCCGCTTTGGCTGATGCTTCTTTTAAAGAAACGGATTCAAAAGTATGTGCTTTGTTTCCGCAGCGATCGGTTCATCCAAAATAATTTGAAGAAATGGTTCTTCACCCCGGTCCTGTAGAATCCACTCCACGTAACCTTCCATCGTGAATTCAAAATCGCCCCGCAGGTCGATGGGATCGTCCTGTGTGGTCATCGCGATTATGCATAGCTCAGCATAGCTCAGCAGATTATGCATAGGCTGCGCGAGACAAGTGTACCCGGCGGCCTATGGCCGCAGACACGTCAATTGCTGTTTTCGATCACAGCCAATGCGAAAATTCTTCTTTCCTGTAGGCACCTGCTCTCAGGTCTTGGTCCCGGATGACGTTTTTTTTTCCGCAGCCACCTTCCAAGGTGTGTTGTGCCAGTGCCGTCAATTTTTTTCCACCAGGGTGAGCTATTTTGAGTGGCGGCCGACATAGAAGAAATCATTATCGGTGAATTCATTTTCGAGAGGAGATGTCCGCGGCCGGTCGAGTGTTGTGCCGCGCCAATAACGTCGATCTGCGATGGGAGCCCAGAGGCCACGAGCTCACAAATAAGTGTAGATATTCTGACTCCCTCTCGACTACTACATTTCCGTGACTCTCACTTTTACAAGTATCGGAGCCAAGCTGAGAAGTACGGCTTTGAAGATCTTTGAACATGAGAGTTTTCTAATTCTCTTCAAATGATATGCACTCCTTGTTCAAAATAAATGAAAACGTTGTAAGCTATTGCCAGTGAGCTGTCATTATTTTTGGAAATAAGAAACACGATCAGTCATAAGTGAGTTTCTTAGCACCTTCCTTAAAATTAATAAATCTAAGGAACAAATGTTTTTATTTATGCAAACCTCTTTTTACCCTGATTACAGCTAACAGCTAAACTTGTTTTAATTTTTACGGCTTTGGACTACATTTTGGGCCGTTTTACACCTATCGGTAACCCCACTGACGTGTGCCACGCTCGTATGTGCTCTTTTTTATCTTTTATTTATTTTTTTTCTGTCTCACCAAAGAAAATAAAATAGCTAACAATGCAATTTTCATAATTCAGGCACAATTGGTTTGTTGGGGAAGAAATCCCCTCAGTTTTTCACTCACGGCCGCATGATGAGTTCTCTGGTGAGTCAACTTCAGGACACGCCCTTTTACGTCGACCAGAGGCACAAGAAAGTTTTTATCGACTTTGGCAACAGTTTACCTATACATGAAAATGGAACCCTGTACACGGATTTCAAAGACAGTCTTCGTGTTGCTTTGCCTGTTAATGAAAAACCCTCAATGACATGCTCTGACGATCTACTGTGGCTAGGTGAAGTTCACAATAAGTACCCCAGATGGTGCCAGAATTCCGCTGGGGTGCAGGTCTTCCCAGATCGTGGATTATTATCAGAAAAGACGATGGAAAAGCTTAAAAGCCATCCACTGGTTGTTGTTGAGGTACGTTGCTATCCAAGCAAGTGCAACAGAAAGTTTAAAAATTAAAATAAGTCACGTTTACACGTAAGAATACATTTAGTATAGACAATTCGACGTTGCATTATTTATACTATGTCTCTAAAAAGCTTCTCGAACCGTTGTTTTAAGGTCTTTATTAAATATAATTACTATAGAATAGGAAAATTACATTCTCTTGTATAGAACTACATCATGGTACCAAGGTCCAAACCAATCCATTGAAATTATTCCTGAATAATAAAAAAATGGAAGTGTCGAATTAAAAAAAGGCGAAAACATTAAGATACGGAAGAAACTGAAAGGAAAAATAGCAAGGGTAACAGGACTGACTAGAATCTAATTCGGTCTGTAATCATACGAGTGATTAACAAAATCGGACGACCGCGTAGCGAGAGTCCGATTTGTTTAATCTCGAGTACGATTAAAGACCGAATTGGACGACACAAAGTTCTGTTACCAATTAATCATAACTTTAACAAAATTAGCGATATATGACGCTCTTTTTTAAATCAAAAACAAGAAATTCCAAGATTTTTTAAAAAAAAAGCCATTTGAAGCGCGCGCGTGATGGCGCGTACTGTTCAATTACTTAGGCATGACGCGTAAACTGTCCTATTAAGGCTGAAATCAGGGTAGTTGATAACGAATCAGATTGGAGAATTTTGTTATAGTTATGATTAACAAATAAACACCCCTTTTAACAGTACTTAAAAATGGTGAATTTTGTTTCTCTGTATCCACAGGCGAGTGGGAATTTTCCGGACCTCAAATGCAATAATATATTGCTAGCCGAAAATCGAGATGGCATGGATATACATCCATACAGTACATGGACATTTCGTAAAAATCCAGGAGAAGCAGCAAAAGTTCAGCTGCTTGCGACGAAGTTTGGAGAGCCTCTCTCTGGTGCTCGAGTCAGACTTGATCCTTGTAACTGTGGAAAAATTTTCTCCGGCGGTCCAAAAGTTGGGCAACCTGCATTAGATGATCCTTCTAATTTAGGCACAGACAAAAACGGACTTGTAACGTTTGACATTGAAACAAAAGATCCGAAAAATAACAGGAGCTATATTGATGGACAGCTTTATCCTTTTATGTTTTCTCTTGAGAGTCAAAACAAAAGCTGCTCAATCATGTGCGAAAACGATACTTTGCAGTCGACGCTCCGTAACTTGTTGGTTGTTATTCATGTGTGGGATCAATACAAGACCAAAGGGGAGGAGCCTACCTGGCTGGATGATGTTTATCCCATCTTCAAACAATACGCTAATTTATATCCAGTAATGACAGATAACTTCGTTAATCTGGGAAATTATTACGACGTTATAAACCACAAAAATGCTATACTAATGAGTCTACAGCTACCCATCTCTCACCCGAATCATATGCCTGTTTCTCGCGACCTTTCCAAGTCAAAACGTCAGGTCATTATAGAATGGCTATCCAAAGACAAGCTTCCTTTTGGCGAGCCAAAGAAATTTTACTCGGTCGAACACCTCCGAAGAGACTTGCAGACTGCTTTAGAATTAGAGCATGCAACTATTCCTACGTACCTTACTGCTTTGGCTTCTATCAAGTCCAGCTACAACCTCAAAATCCAAAGAGTAATGAAGGTAGTAATAATTCAAGAGATGATGCATATGGCACTTGTTGCAAATATCCTTAATGCTGTCGGAGGCGAGCCATCTCTGTACCCAAAGAACTTCATTCCCAATTACCCTTGTCGACTTCCCGGGGGAGTACAGCCAGACCTGATTATTCCAATTGAAAAGCTTTCACTTGGCCTAATCAGGAACATATTTATGAAAATAGAAGAGCCCCAGTTAGAACAAGAACGAATCTCCAGCTTTGAAGATATAATTTCCTCGATAAAGTACAAAAAGAGTGTGGAAGGAGGCCACTGCCAGAAAAGCGAAAAGACGGAAGACTGCACAATTCAGGACTCTCAGGAGGATGAGCCTGATGATCGTCCATCGGGATGTCCCTTTGCATTCTCCAGGGAGCAATTTCTTAAAGGTTAGAAAATTTATCCCTAAATAAACATTGACAAATTTCTATTAATGATCTAAAAGAAATCTAACTGAATACCATTGGAAAAGAATTACATTTCTGCTTGACGTTGTTCTTTCTAAAAACTATTTCCTGGTAACCATCACAGAAGCGATTAATTGTCATCACCTACTTAAAGTAACAGTCTGGTACTTAGTTGCAAAGCTGTCAGCGGTGATTTAACAATTATTTGCCGAAGTCGGAGGTTGAGGAAAATAATTGATCTGCGAGAAACTGCCATCAAATCGCTATATTTTGCGATAAGCGAGTTCAATAATTGTCTTTTCCATTCGATCAGAGAGTTTGTTTTTTAATAATATCTCTGCCAAGAGTGATTGTAAGAAGGACAAAAGAGTGGTTTCATTAGTGTATGAGCAGAATATAATTTGCAGCCAAAAATGGTTGGACGACATTGCACATGAGCAGACCATTATTTGCAGGTCATGATAAAAAAGTATTCTCTTCCAACAGCCTATGGCTTTAGCTTCTAAACTATTCCACGAGTGCGCATTGGATACGAGATGGTAGATAGCCCTAGTTATCTCATATCCAACAAGCGCGACTGGAATTATAATAGTTTTGTTAAAAACGCCCCCAAAATATTGGGAATTCTTCCCGATTTTATTTGTAAAAACAACCGATTTTCATTTTTTTTTTTTAATTTTGAGTAAAAGCGTACTGTTACCATATTTGGGGAGCATGGTATAATGGCTTATTACACCATAATTGCTATGCCAATCAGAGCTCTGGAATTGCATTATCCAATGATTCAACTTTTAATAATAGCTATTAGTATCTACACACTCAGTGATCTTGGTGATTCAAGCAAACTGAATGGTTCGCTGTTTCGGACTGTGACGTTATGTTCACCCCGCTAAGTGGTGAATATATAAAAGCAGAAATCGCTGTCGTGAACAGGATGTTTTGCCAAAGTTTCAGAGTAAGAACCTTTTGAAAATACAAGAATATCCTAGTGTTGATGATTTTGAAGGTAAGAAAAGGCTTCATGGTGTTTAAACAGCGTGATTTATTGTAAAGTGATTTACTGTTGCTGACTTTTTGTACGATCGAAGCAATGTTTTAATTTTGCATATAATTACAAATTAATTTATGGAGAAAAGAGGAAGGCAAATATTTTCGCAAATTGTACGTGCCAGCAAGTTAACAAGGCAAAGAACACTGCAGATAAACAATGTTCACCTCGATCATAGCCGCTGTTGACAGCATTTGCAAGAAGCGACACAAAAGACTTTCTCATTCACGGTGAGTTGACAGAAACAAATAAAGCTCTTCGTTTCCTCCCTGAAAAAGGGGTAGTAAATTCGAAAGTTTATTATAAAAACTCTCGACGTTTTCTTTTAAACCATTGATGCTAAAGCTTACAAAGAGTTAAAACTGTGATTTGCCATGTTTAAAGATACCAGCTTTTGCCCATCTACTGTCTAGGGCTACGTGTTCACGCGTGTGCACCCGTCAATCGAACTAATCGTTTTTTTTTTAATGATTTTCTTTCTGATTCCGTCGAGATCACTTCGTGTGAATACACTGAAACAATTATGTTGTTGAAAAATCCCCTCGACGTAGTCTCGGGTAATATTCATTCTAAGAGAATTGCTTTCCATAGATTTTAAGGTTCGCCAACTGCGAGGTATGGTTGATCCGGTAAGTCACCATCTAGAGGAACTCATCCAAGAAGAAGGAAACAAGGAAGAAAAGAAACAGGTAAATACATTCTTGAATACTTCACTTTTATTGGCACTTAAGTATCTAATTTGATTAATACTTGAACTCACTACCGCACATATTATTAGTAGAGGAATAATGAGAGTTTTAGGACGAAGGCTATCCACCGATAGATTTCCCAGGGAAAGCCTTCTAATTTTCAAGAAGACTTGCAGATACAGACAGGCTGCATCTCATTAATATTCCACCAGTTCTATTTATAGGTTAAGGTTAGTGTTAGTCATGTGATTAATTCTCTGACGTACACGCAAATCCATACCCCCACCGTGGTACAAGGGAGGGGGGGTGGATAGACCCCTCTCCCCTCCCCTAGAGTTTTTGATATGTTGCAGTATTTCGAAACGATTTTACCTTCAGTGGAAAGCCTTTGATCTTCTCTACAAGATGAGGTATATTTTGTGGGAGATGGCGCTGCTGGGGGCCTGTGACGTCCCCAGTAAGGGTCGCCATCTTGCCTGCCATCTTGGATTTTACCAAGAATTAGAAATCAGGTTTAAACCGCGAGAAATGGTGATTTTTTTTGTGCTTGACATGAAAAATAACATAAATAAGCACTTTGCACGATTTTAGCCACAAGATTTACTTTTATTTTTGAAAAAAGTTGAAAAAACATGTACTTCACTCAAAAATGGCTTGACCAACTCCTACTTTAATCTGACGTCATATCTCGTAACCATAGAAAGTGATAATAATGATAATAATAATTGTAATAATAATAATACAATATTTTATGAGCGCTAGTTCCCAATGGTCCGAAAACGCTTTACATAATAAGCATTAAGTAAAAATAAAGAGATCCCCCTAACAAAAACTAAATTAAAATCCTATAAAGCTACATTATCGACCTTTAAAACATCAGCATTCTATAAGACAGCATCGTGAGAAAGTTCTAAAAAGCCAAGTCTTATGCATATAGACTTAAAAGAAGAAAGGGAATTACAAATTCTAACTCAATGGAAGTGCATTCCAAACAGAGGGTGTATTAATAGTAAAAGACCGGCCACCATAAGTCTTAAGATTAAATTTAGGTGAAGAAAGTAACAATTGATTAGAGGATCTAAGAAGTCTACCAGGTGTATAAGGCTTGATAAGATCAGTAATGTAGTTAGGTACAGCACCATGAAGAGCCTTATATGTAATCACCGCAATTTTGAAAGTTATCCTATATTCAATAGGTAACCAATGAAGCTGGATAAGCAACGGCGTAATATGTTCATGTCTACTAGTAAGGTGAATAAGCCTAGCAACACTATTTAGGACATACTGCAAACTTCTAAGATACACTTTGGCTGACCGTAGAGCAACGAGTTACAATAGTCGATCCTTGCAGTAACAAATTAAAGGCATGAATTAGAGCTTTGCATGTATCGTGAGAAACAAAATAGCGAATCTTAAAATATTGCGTAGATGAATAAAAAAGAAGACTTGCATACAGCAGTAACTTGCGGAACCATCGATAGAGAGTTATTTAAAATAACCCCGATATTTTTAGCAAAAGTTGAAGTCAACAGTGTCAGAAGCAATCACCAGGTTATTTTATCGCAGGACGTGTGGGGGATACGAGGCGTTCTAGTTCATAATTATCGGGTGCTTAGTGAGAAATCAGCCTGAAGGTGTTCTTCATACGTTCTTAAACTTTGTTTCAGAAATACTACACATAACATGTTACTAGGGCTTTAGTTAGCTTATTTTATCATAAATAAATAAGTAAGTAAACATATCAGCCAATTTTTATAAAATGAAAATCTGTCAGGTAGAAAACTAGTAAACATTAACGAGTAGAAATGTAACATTAGTTTCAGCATTTTTAAAATAATTCTTACAGTCATGCTAACTCAACCGGGGCCACCATTGACTTGTCAGCCAATCAAATTTGGTTTCATGTAGTAAAGACTCCAACGGCTATGCAACCAGCAGTCAATCACATTGAAGGTTCGGATTTGAAATTGATGTAAAAACGTAATAAGCCAATCCGGAAGCTCTAGCAAGGGTGGCCCCTGTTGAGTTAGCAGCTTTGAAGTTCTTTAGACCAGTTGCACGTACCTATACCCTACCCCTTGTATCACCCACTAATGTAATAATCAACCATTATTGCAACACTAACTACTAATGTAATAAATATCAACCACCAATGTAATACTAACCATTCATGTAATAAATATCAACCACTAATGTAACAAAATGTAATAATTTTTTAACCTTTAATGTAATAAAAAACTTAACACTAATGTAATAACACTACGACTATTAATGTAACAAACTCAAAGAGAACAGCTGATTCGTTATTTAGAATTATTAGGATTTATAAAAAAATCATGTGACCTCCTGCTTTGATGTCAGGCATGGCTGTTTCAACGCAACAAGGTCACTCAACATAGTCACTTTCAGACTGGGTGTTAAAACTTCCCCACAAGAGATTATCACTGTGCAGGTGTCTCTGTGCTTGAAGAAATAGCGAAGGAATCGAGTGAAGAAATAGAAGCTTCCAGGTCACCATCCTCTGCCGCCATTCTGTTTAAATTTTGGCGCGAGAGTAGCAATCTCTGACCCAGAGCTGTCACCCACGTCCATCCAAGCTCCGTACTAACTCCGCTGATCAGCAGGTGCAATAGCCGTATATATTTTTAAAGTTGTATAGGCATAAATATATTATGCAATGGTTCGAATATGTTTTATTAGGCATAAATATATCATGCAATGGTACGAATATATATTTATTAGAACAAAATTGAATTGAATTGAATGACAATAATGTCGCTGGGAATTAATTTTGCGATTTTCAGAAAGTACTCAGTATCCTACATTGATAATATTTTCGTTTTTGTTAAGCAAGTGCAATAGCGTACTGTGTAAAACCAGTGGCTCATTTTAGCGTTTTGTTTTTGAATAAAAGAGGCAAGTTGTAATTGAGCAAACAGATTTCTTAGTACTGTGTACATTGTATATACCTGGATGTTTGAAAACCGGGTTAGCAAAAATATCAACTCATTCTACTACTTGGCAATTTAAAACAACAAAACTCATTCAAAGGCCGATTAAAAAACTTCATCTGACGCTGTGCAGTAAGTGAATGGTGCCTAGAAGCATTGCAGCGAGTCCAAATTTAAAATGATGCAAATTTTAGAACATTTATCATATCATTTCAGTCTAGAAATTTTTACGTTGAGTGAACCGCAGCGAAAGAGTGCCTGGTTAAGGCTTACATAACAACGTCAATAGTTAGAAGAACACTACTTTTTTCGCGGTCCGATAAACGACAGGATTTCGCATGGAATAGACAACGAACTGAATGAAACATAGTACACAAATTATCACCTTCTTATCTACAAAACCGGCCTATGGTTCAATGCCATTAGAACCCGCTGAAACTAGACCTAGATCCAATTTTCCTTAGTCCAGAGTTGCTTTCCAAGGTACAATCAGCTACGCTAAACACCGACGAAACGTTTTTATGGCTGGCACAGAATATTTTGGCGGAAACGCAGTTCAACCACGCTATCCCATACTTGCCAACACCATGCGGAAAACATACAATCACACACTTTTGCGGCACTGATAAGACTATCCACGACCACGCATAATCTTCTCAAGTTTAACACAAGTGAAATATCATCGAATAACCCGGAAAACTCCGCCTATTGGCATATAAACATCTATTTCATATTTGGTATAGCAGGTTAGATTAAAGGCATCCAGAGGTTGATGTGGGCTCTAGGCTCTTCTCTTACAGCATGAAATGCTGCAAAACGTGAACTCTTGTGGGGAAATTTTTTAACACCCAGTCTGAAAGTGACAATGTTGAGTGATCTTGTTGCTTTGAAACAGCCCTGCCTGACATCAAAGCAGGAGGTCATATGATTTTTTTCCTTCAACCAGCTGCAGCATTAACATGATCCTCTGGAGCATAAAATCCTAAAGACACCCATGGCAACTGTTATAGTTTTGGAAATGTCTAGCAGCAACCACAGTTACATTGCTTTCTTATTTCGACACCCTCTCCCTTATTATATAAGAGCATGTTTTGTTTATCAGGCAGAACTGGTTCTTATATACAGCTATTTCGAAAAAGGTTGTCGGAAAAAGTGCACGCGACAATCCCGAAAGGTATTGTGGATGGTTTTTAGTTCACTGTTTTTCAAAGAAATTTGAGATAATGGCAAGAGAAGCCATGGACTTATGTTTGCGAATGCTAAAGGAAAGCAACAAAAGTAGGTTCGACAGCTACAGTGTCAGGAACAGTGTATTGATCATATCCTAAATAATTTTCGGGATAATCGCGTGCACAGTTTTTCCGACAACCTTCTCGAAATAACTGTATATGGTGGTTTAGGGGACAAATTTCAGCCTGATGTTCTTAATCCATTTGTTCTTATATACGGGTCTTTACTGTACTACATGCATCGGAAAGTGAAAGAGAGAGACGCACACTCTCAAGCCACACTCACTCAAACCTCACTCTAGCAAAAAAGACCTCGGTGCAACCACCGAGCAGTAATTATAATATATTCGTTGATGTATACGTTCAGCTCCTTTGGGAGAATTTCCTCTCACGTAGTCTTGATTCGCTCCTCGGCGTCAGAAATTGTTTGAGGAAGCAAATCGAACTTCTATTGAGTTTTCTTTTTTTGTAGTTCTTGATTTTTCTTTTTTCATTTTCTTGATTCTCCATACATTTTTTTGATGGATTAATTCAGAGAACCTTCAAGCCATGATTCTGTAAAACGTTGCAAGAGTTCACTTTCCTTCACCTAGTCGTGGTAAGCCGAAAGGTGGGAAAGCTTATACGAAAAATTCCGTATGCGTCCCGTGATTGGTCATACCGTATTTCCACCAGTGACAAAAATCGTATTGCCAATATAATTGCTTCTCTTTTGACAGACCATTTTTATTTGAAAACTTTAATTTCTTTAGATTAAATCTTTGAACTGATCTAACAATATGTATTTATTAAAATGAAGATGTATTTAATCGAATGTTTTGTGTCAGCGGAATTCCTAAAATTTAGAAAAATCACTGGATTTTGAAAACTGTTTTCAACTGGATTTTACTGTAGTTTTTTCTTTCTTTTCTTTCTTTTAATTTGGCCTTGGCCAGTCACGACCGGTCAAAGGCGGTTCAACTCAAGGTCAAAGTAAGAAAAAAAAAAGACAGTTCAGTCTGGTTGAAAACAGTCTTCAAATTCCAGCTTGAACCAGTCAAAACCGGTTTTTCCCGTTAGAAATGTGCTGAGTCAGAAAAAAAAACCAAGAAAGAATGAAAATGTCCCGGTACCCCTTATTACCATACTACTCTGGCGATTCATGTGTCACGGGACTTTCTCTGATGCATTTCTGTTTTACTGCACCAAATGATTGTGAGGAAAGTGAACATAAAACGGTCATGGGTTACGTCCTCTCATTATCATCTTCCTATTTATTTGTGTATTTATTTTATTATATTTAGCATAGATACTTTCCGGGCGAGGACATACAAATCGTGAAGCATCAAAACACTATCGGGGCTTTCTACAATCACATTTTTGACGCCCTTAGCAACCTTACTGACTGTGGAAAGAACAACAGTATATTCACCGGCAATAGAAGCAGACAGGTAACTTTAAGCGGATGGTCTGTGCACGGACATACCATAGAGGTGCACAACTACTTAACAGCTGTGGACGCCATTAAAGAAATCATTGAACAGGGTGAAGGTAGTTCTCCGTGCAACCCGGTTGCCTGGGATACTGGAAGTAAGAAGGACCTATCGCATTATTTTATGTTCTACTCAGTTGCAGAAGAACACGAGATTAATGTGGTAGAAACAGACGCGTCTCTAGACGGTAGCGAGGACGACGGTGTGACAGATTTCATTAAGGTGGGTATGATTTTTCAGCAGACAAGAAATACGAAAATAGGGTAGAGTGGAGCATACACCCAGGGAGCCCTAAGGAACAGGATATTTGTCCCCTGAAATGCAACTTAGTGTTCAACATAGATAACTGATCTCATAGGGGGGTGTCCCTGGAATAGAAGTGAGGTTCCACTGCACTCAGTAAGTATCCTAGCCATGTATGTGCGAAAATAGAAGAACAAACCATACCTAATCAAATTTACATATCTTGCACTGGACCTGCGCTGGTATTCGACATCCTCTAGAATTGCCTACCTGGACGATGAATATGAGCAAATTTACTAGATAAACAGACCGTTCTCTAATGTATGTCGAGTTCCGATCTAGTTCTGCGGCACTGTCAGTGCTATTCCCTAAAATAATAGTTTTATGCTTGCCTGTCCCGCTGTATTTTCCCCCTCAAGGCAGCTATTCTTCTCCTTCTCATTTTTCCCTTTATTGCTTCAACTGACAAGTATGATTTTTGTGTATTGAGGCTTTTTAAAATAGCTCATCCACACTTGACGTACAGAAAGATCAAAGCAACTGTATTTCTTTTTACTAATGGTCAAAGAATCTTTTTTCCATGATGTATTAGAATAAGTAAATATGAAGCTTATATCCTTTATAGCTTTGTAACGGCACATACTACTTCAACGGCTCCAAGATTTCTTTTGATCCAGAAGGTGTTTGGCCCATGGTTCCCAATCCCCGAATGTCTAAGTACAAGAAAGGGTCCAATGCATATTGGCAAGCAGAAAGATTAAATAAGGTGTACACTAAGCTACTACAATCGCTGGATAATGTCTTTAACGGCCATCCCGAGACCTTAAAAGATGCCCTGGGTCTCATGTTTTCTGTTGACCTTCATTTGAGAAACCTGCTGGCCACGCCTATTGATGACAATGGAGATCCTGATGTGGGGCCAAATGCTGGTCCTACTTTTGATTTTACACCCTAACAATCAAACAATTGTTATGGAAACGTTGTGTGTGTTTTTCTCTCTTCATTGATATGTTTTTTCTTAGTCAATTCTAGGCCCATTTATCAACAAACAAAAACAAACTAGTGCTAACTAGTACTAAGAATTGGTAGTATGAAGTCCAAGGTTGATGTAATAATCTCTTCTATTATTCAAGTAAGGTCGTGTGGTAGATACTGTTAAGCCAAATGGAAACAATTAATTTTAGTATTGTTAGATAGCCAATAAGTAACACACCACTGAAAACCAGACTATATTGTTTTCTTCCTGTCAGCATAGGTTTAACAATATTGATGGCTGAGTTTGATGAAATAAATAATAGTTAAAACTTACGTCTATATTTAAAAATTTTAAAGAATTTTTTGGCCATTCAGTTCTCATTAAAGCTTCACCTAGTCTGTTCCCTCAGTTCTATTTTTCTCCCGACCAGTTTGTTAAAGGTTGCGAGGTCCGGGTGAAGGCGGCCTCCCGTACATTTTTTTCCCTTTGTCTCCCGACTCCCGCCCTTTATTGTGTTTCTCTCGTTATCATGTAAATCACGCTGTTTGACTCCCTGTTCTAATAGGGAGAGAGTGCTTTGGCCTTGTCCAAAATAAAAAAATTGTGTTGTAAATCGAACCACTCCGCACTTTCCAGTGCGATCACTGAAGCGGCATTCCTTCGACACAAGTTTACACCACGCAGTAAAATCTTCAGTGTTTTGTAAACAACAGTCGTACGGAGCGAGCTCCCAGGAAGGTCTTCCATGGACGGATGTTTCCCCACCACACCGAAAAATACTGAGACAGATCAAAATGGTCTTTGACGACATTTGAATTGCATCGCTTTGTCGTTCTTACGGAGAATTTCGACAGCTAGCGAGACAGACGAGACACTGACAGTCAACACACCTGTACATGTGAAATGTAATCTCATTCATGTCCTGTGATGTAGGCGACTTGGAAAGGTTTCCAATGTCACAGGAAGTAATGCTGTTTTTTTTATTTTTTTAATCCCGAGTGCGAATTTTCGTTTTTTGACTTTTCTCGCGTATAAAACTTTGCTTTAAGCCTCGGAGAACGTTAATGGAAGTCAAGAAACATTGTTGGGTTCGTTTCTTTGACTGGATGTGAGCAGTAACAAATAACGAAGGCTTGCCTTTTTGAATTTCTTTCCCGCTTCCCGCCATCGTAGAGATCTCGCTTTTCCGGCCTTTCTTCTCCTGTCTCCCGTACCCCTCCCGCCCCCTGTTCTCCCGGGCTCCCACCCCCCTGTCCCCCGCCTCCCCGCCACTTTTCATGCGACGTTTTCGTGGCGGTCAGCTGTCGTGGCATCTTACACTCCCTAATATTTACGAAGGTGTGATCGATGCAAGCGTGAATATCTGTTGTAAGCTCAAGCTTGTATTTTCGGAAAAGCGTCTTACTAGTTTTCGGGTAGACAGCATTTTGAAATGGAGAGTTTATATCAAACTGAAAGTTGCATGACTGCGACAAGCCGTGATCGAGTCAAAAGCCGTCGTGTACGAACTCACGAAAAGAACTCAGGAGATGTTGTTCGCCGATTGGGCACAACAATTAAAAATACAAATCATTTTTTGTGCCCAATCAGGAGCCAGCATTCGCTTGACTGTCTGGAAATGGTCCGGTGAGAGTCGGTACCCATGGCCTTTTCCGCCTGTGCTTGAAAACTAGTCCAGTCAAATTGTTGTTTAGCATCAAAGTAATTGCAACAGAATTGTTTTCAAAGCCATTTAATTGTTGGATGGCTCTTTAACAACATACTAAAAATCCGCCAAAATCGGTTCGGTGACTGAAACAAGAGAAAAATTGGCAATAAAGATTTCAACTTTTACCACAGGACACCCAATTTCAGGAAGATCACAAATTCAGGCAAAACATCTGATAATTCTGTTCTTTTTCCTCAAGAATTTTCGATAGAACATCGCTAATGCATTTTGGGTACTTTTGTTTTAAAAAAAGCCGACTAAATGTGTCAGAAACACGTGGGTCAGTGTTTCGTCTTGAGGGCTTTGCACAGGTTACCCAGCCACTCGTCTGTCTTCACATTCTGTTTTCCAAGCTTTAATTTTTTTCTATGACGGTATTTAAAATGGAAATTATTAGTCAGTCTGTACGTGTTAACATGGTTAGAATATGATTGCTTTTTTTTACGAAAAATCAGAAATGCAGTAAGTATTTTAGCTTTTTTACTGGCTTGTAATTTTTTTATATCCGGCAGCATGGATGCAAATTTAGTAGCTGACTGATGGTAAACAATTTGATTTGATATTTTGTTCACCTGCAGTCAGCTACTTAATTTGAATCCATGCTGGAAGATACGTGCGACTAAGTGTTTGCAACGAACGATAGTTTTGTATCAGTACAAACTGTTTATAAGCTATTCCCATTTTCCGTAATCGAGGTTTGTGATGTTAATATGATCATAACCTTGGACAATATGTGTGATCGAAATCGGGGATTCATTTTTTTCTCGCGACATGCGCAACCTCCTTTACGATTATGACTCTATACTTTACAAGGTGAGTGAATAAATGTTCTGCTAAGGACTCCGTTTATTTGGTTTTGGCTAGATCGTTTCATTACACATGGCCGAATTTGAGGGAAATCCAGAAAACCAAGGCAGTGTGATTGTTCTTTTTTTTTATCTTGTTCTTGTAACGAGCCTCAGATCTCAGTTTAGTTTAGTGTATCTCTGTGTTCAGTTTGTATTTTCTGCCGCAGCCCTTCATTTCTTGGTAAGATGAATCGCTCTGTGGTCTAAAGGCGTTTATATTCCCTCCTTGCATTTCTTTTGTGAGAACAACCCTGAACCTTGACCAGTTTTTTTTCTCGTCCATTGGCAGATGAAGACCTCTTTTTCTTAACGATCATGGGATCCTATACGTCTGAAAATAATTGCAGTAGTCAAGGAAGGCGCGAAAGTACTGGACACATGTACAACATTAATGGGCTTGCCTGACTTAGCTTCTGATGGCTCACCTCTTTTTGCGGAACCTATGTTTCTCTTCGGATGAGCGTTGTGTAACACTTCAACTTACTGCATGTTAACCTTCTGACTGAGTTGCGTGAATTATGCTCTGCGTTGGGGATTTCCGTTACCCATAGACTCTTACAAGATATTTTTACATACGCATTGTTTTGGCTACCCAGAGTTTGTCTTTCCCTTAAAAAGCAGCTTCCCTATTAAACTATTTCGTTTTCTTGAAACAAACGTTCGCTGGAACCAAAGTTCTTATGCGATGAATGTTCCGTTAAGCTTTATTACTTTTTTTTGTGAAGGTAACAACACTTTTCCTTAAATGAAAACGCATTTCCCTCTTGTCAAATTCATAGGCATTGGAGCTTAACCTGCTCAAAAACTCTGCGTTGTTGTGCATCGTAAATTCACTCCTCTCCATTCACTTTTAACAAGAAGAAAACGAAAAGCTTCAAAAAAGTGAAACTGGTATATTTGAGGATGACGGTACGTTAACGAAAATTAATGTAAAGGTAATCGTAAAAGCTGCAAAGAATTATCTCGCTGGATTTTTGAGAACCTACCGAACGAAAATTGCAGTCTTTTGACTGAGGAAAAGACCAAAAGCCGAAAACAAAATGAGCCCGAAAATCCTCCTAGAAAAGAACAAGGAAAGGGAAAATAGAGTGCGCGAAGCGAAAGAAAGGAGTAGAAGTCAGAAAAAAAAGGAATGGCTGTACTACTAGTGTTTTTTTTTTTTTTTTTTTTTTTTTTTTGTCACTTCTGTTTGAGGGGAGAGCCCTATTTTGGCTGTAACGTTATTCAAAAATCTTCGCGCCGAGGGCCATACTCAGCACCGAGGGCACTGCATGGTTTTTCCTATAAGATACGACCGGCAAATACATAATAGGAGTCATAACTTAGAGTAGTAATTATAATTAAGAGAAGAAAGAAAACGGAAGAAAACAGTAGGTAGTATGTAGGACTTGAACACGCATCATTTGATGACCCCATATGCACTACACCATCAAGGGCTGTAACTGCCGACATCGGTTAATTTCAACGTACTTAACATGGCATTGATCATTACATTACTAAAAGCTAACCGTTTTTGAATTCGAAAGATCTAATGACTGTACTTCGACTCTAAACCCTGTATGCAACTCTTTTCCTTGCACAGCTGTCTCTTACTTTGATTTCCACACTTTTCTCAAAAATGTGGTCCGATAAATTTGCATAAATGGTCTACGAGGAGCACAGGGTTGTCATCTGTAATAAATTAAAAATATTAAGGTATCCATTCTAGTTACAACCCTCCCGGCATATACACATGTCTCGGGATAACCGTTCTGTCGGTTGTAGTGAGCCCATAATTACCACACAGGGAATGTGGAGCATTCATGAAATTAGAACTTCGCCATTCGCCTCGGCAGTTAACTGAGTGGTCTTTTTGTGATCGCTTGGGCTATGCAGTTTCGGCGAGTCCTACCAAGGACAGAGAGTTGTCTATGATGACCATGCTCTTCTGATTGAGTTAGAATTACATCACAACCTCTGCGAGCTCTTTCCAACGTTACTTCAGGTCAGGTTTTTCATGTCAGTTTCGTCAGGTACTGAAAAAAGAAAATTCCGACTTTTCCCTGATCTTGAAAACTTTTTGTTTTTCCCTGACCGTTACAATCCTGAACGAGACAAATAAAAATAAGGCACTGATAAACCAAGTTAAAGAATATTAATTCAAAATTAAAGAATAAACGGATAGCAATTGTAGGTTTTGAAAGCTTGTTACCCTAACAGTTTTTCAAAGTTCACTTTCGTTGTTTGTAAAGTTTTATATAACGCTTAGAAGGGATATTTCTTGGAAAAGCTGGAGAAGCTTTGGAGGTTGCTCGAATGAAAAGTCTGCCGAGTAGATGTGGGGTCTTTTCTCGCGACTTATCCCGGCTGTCGTCAAGTCGCGCGAAATTAAGTGCTCTGTGTGAACAGACTTTACATTACAATGACAAGAAACTGCCGGTAAATGTAAAACGGTCTATTGAACATAGGCTTGATATCGTAACTTGAACTACACTAACATAAGCAACACAAGCAATAGAAACGGGATCACTTTGTTAACTCTTTCCTCTTTAATTTGTTAGTCGTATATCTACTTTCAAATATATCTTACTTTTTAGTAGAAACTTCTATCAAAGAATGCTAGAAAAAATAACTTATTTAATAACTACCTTGAGTGATATAGGACTATTATCGTCCAAATTATACTATATACTATTTTTATATACTATATACTACATGTTTCAACATTTGATAAATGTGACAACCAGGCCCCAGTTGTTCAAAGGCCGATAAGCGCTAACCCAGGGTTAAATTTTAGCCCAAGTTTCTTTTTCTTTTGTTCATAAACATTTTCCAGGAAATTTTCTCCATTCCTTTTAGAGCATCCAATCATCAATTTGCAGACAAAAAGAATAAAACTGAATTTGCCTTTTAAACTTTCATATCTGAATTCATATTTTGCACTAACCCTGGGTTATCTTAACACTGCTTTAAACAAACCGGTCCAGAAGTTGATATATTATTGGCTCTTGTAACAGTGGGTTCGTTTCTTTCAGCATTGCAAGTGGTTGGTACATTTGAATTATGTACAAAAACATTGTTATCTACTTTAAACTTGTGGAATAACTTTTAAGGAACCGTTAACGTAGCAAAATAACATATGAATATGTGCAAAAATTTAGAAAGAAAAGACGCGTATATAGTAAAAAAAAAAACAAAACAAAACAAAAAACAAACAGTAGTAGTAATATCATTGTTGCGAGATGCACAGGGTCCCAAGAGTTGGAAGTTTAGTTTGTATTGCGAACATAAAAAAACCCTGTAACCTATGACAATGATTTAACCCGAACAATTAATTCTCACGAGGCAGATCCTTCGTCTTCTCATGAATTTGAATTTCAAAAAGATCTTTGCATAAAAATGGGGCTACTTGGTAGCGATAACATGCATGTATACATCATATAAAGGTACTTGAATAAACATTGTTGCATTTTAAGGCCTTAGGCCTACACGGCAAGACCACAAGGTCTTGTTGGTAGTTGTAAATTCATTATACGTTCGTAACTTTTCATTCGTCAATGCCACAAAATGGTATAAGAAGGTTACAGAGGTTTACCTTTGCCGTTTTATGAAAAATGAATTCCTCAATGGTGAGTGTGGTCTTGAAGTGTACATTTTACGACAACGTTCAATTGAAAGCACATCTTCTAATTGATGTACACGGCATATCAATATTTTCTTGTACGTATACGATCCTAGTTAAAAGACTCATAATAAGTAGTAACGGTACATTAAAATATGTACGACTTCAAATAATTATATCTGCAAAAAGATAAGAACTATTGTTTTACAGACTTTCTGGAAGGTGATACATTCAATGGTGACAACGTCCGTCTCTTAAAACTAAAAGCGCCATACGGTATTTATAACATTGTCATTGCTTGTCCCCTTTCTTGACCTTTCTTAGCCGGAATTTTGAGGGAAGTTCTCCAAGTAAACTTTAAGATCCCATAAACATGGTAGTTTCAAACATCGAGCTGCAATGAAGAGATGATACATTAATTAGCTATGGAAATGTGAATGTTTCTCCAATCTTTAGAGTCATCGACAGTATCTTGGTATGACCATTCAAGTACAGAAAACGTCTCCAGCATAACTAATCTGTTTGTTTTTTCATTACTTTATCTAATTTTCATTTTGCATATTTTGGAGCGAAAGAGTTGTGATGTGCAAATGAATGTCTTTAATTTGCTAGCTTATCTTCTTTGTCCATAAAAGTCTACAAGATTTACTATATACGCTCTCTTAAAGCCCCTTCGTTTCCACCTTCAATGTTCATAGACTATAATCCACTCACTCGCTCTCTGATTTGAAACAAAAAAAAAAATACATAAAAACCAACAAAAGTTACTGTTTGAAGCATGAAGTTTAAAAGAGGACATGCTCTGTTTTACAACTGTACTTCCCTTCTAGAAGGAAATAATAAGTGGCCTGAATAACAAGGAGCAAAGTAGCAAGGAAGTATCTCTGACATAGCAGGAAAGCAACATCAGTCACCTCTTTCTAAACAAACAACACCATACAATAGTAAACCCCAAAACAAGGAAACCTAGGGTTAGTCCCTTCCGCTTTTCATCCATTTTATATTAGAGAATTTAAGGCACCACGATGGCGGCTGTAGCAAATTCGTATTCTTTCAAATTCCACAAGTTTTAAGTCACGCAATTTACCAAATGTAAGGCGAGAATTTTGCAAAACACGAAATCTTAAGGACTGCACCCAAAGTAAGGAAGAGAAAAAAGAATTGTCATGTTTTCACGTCCTCCATAAAGCACTGCATTTGGAACTTTCAAGTTGTAGGCAAAGAAATGTCAGTACTGGATCAAAAGGTGTGATGCGCCTACAGAGTTGCCTTCGCTATCGCGATACCTTAAACTCCCTACTGACACGTACTTTCGATCCAACAGGTGTCTGTTTTAGAGAGACATGGTTAAGAGTGGTAAGTAAGGCCATTTCGTCTATCACTACCTTGATCTTTAAACTTGTCTTAGCTCGTCAAGATATCTTTCCAGTATTTCATATCGCGGTTCTTGGAAAGGCTGGTTTCCCGCCATTCTTCCCACAGGAACTTCAAAAGACATCCGTCCACTCAAAAAACACAGCTGCCTCAGTCGATCACGTGAGCCACTAAAATCTTCCCTCAGCCGAAGTTCCCGCGCAATTCTGAATGTATTGGTTACAACTCTGATCCCTATTAAATAAAAATAGCATTTACTGGTACATATAAACAACAAGAATCAGTTGTAAGAGGTAAGAGACAATCAAAGAACAGTGGAGGCTAAAAGCCTTCATCAATTTAAAAATAAGCTTCATCATTATCTATTTAACAAATTTTAAACTAGAACAGTGCTTTAATTGAGGCCTTGATTTTGGAATGCTTGTATTGTATTTGATGTTTTTATTTAGCATTTTCTATTTCTGTTTGGGAGTTCTAATACAGGGCTAACCTCTCAAGTTCCTTTTCAAGATGTCTTTTAATATTATGTTTTTCCTGTAAATAAGCTTGTTTACATCTTGAATAAAGTTAGTATGTATGTATGTATGTATGTATGTATGTATGTATGTATGTATGTATGTATGTATGTATGTATGTATGTATGTATGTAATGTATGTATGTATGTGTGTATGTATGTATGTATGTATGTATGTATGTATGTATGTATGTATGTATGTGTGTATGTTTGTATGTATGTATGTATGTATGTACTGTAGGTGAAGTAAAGTGTTCTTCATTCAATATATATGAGGTAGATACATATTATGAAGATAGCTTTCATGCTTTTGTACTTTTTTTCAGACGCATCAATCGATGCATAACCTTGATGTAACAGATTGAATTATTTAAGGCCTCATGTAATGTACGCCTATTCAGTTAAGCAAGTTTATAGGGATGCATGAATGTCTATACTATATTCATGTAATTGATTCAAAATGGTAGTTCCAAGATGGCGTATGGTTCCAGTTCCAGGCATCACTGCTACTGTTGAAGATTATTAATATGTAGCTACTATGTTAGTCAACTTCTTGATTGTATGAAATACCTTACTATTTGAGTATTTTTCGCTTTAATTTATGGCTTCTTTAAGGGGCAATTTGGATTATTCCAATAATCCGACTTATGTCTTGACTTGAGAGCGCCGGTCAGGAAAAATCGACCAAAATCTTAATTTCGTGGCAAGAGTTGAAAAATCAATTTCTTTTATTTTTTGTTCCTAGATGGCTTTTAGGTAGATAGGAAACCTAAAGTAGGTTGTTCCTGCCGAAAGCTTTTTATTTGTGAGAAAAATTAGAAGATCGGTTTTCGATGTTGCAGTCTCAGACTGCCCTAATTTTTTTACCTGACATTCGCTAACATTAACTTTCCTCGCGTTCGCAAACGAAGCCGCATGGAGGAATTTGGACTCTTTTCATAAACAAAAAAATTCTTTTTCTTCCACTAAAAGATACATTCAGGGCAATAGCGAAGCTCGTCGTACTGAAATAATTCAAAAATGAGGGATAGGTTTTCAGGATAACAAAAACTTAACTTCGTTACTCATTTTCGACGGAAATATTTAACATGTGGTATAACTCCAAATTCTCGTAATGCTATTTTAATCCCACATTTAGACATTGATTTAAAACATGCCTGGGAATTGGCTTGGGTTATTGAATGTAATCTCCGTAAGACACCATGGAAGTTCAGGGATTTTCATGGCAGGCCGGCGGAAATTGACAAGCATTCGATCTTGTTGCAGTCACAGAGACTTGGCTAAAAACGATCGATGATGCAATTAGAGTGGAACTTTGTCCAGCCGGTTACAAGCTGATAGACTACCCTCGTACAAGGCGTTGCGGTGGAGGCATTGGTCTTCTCTACAAGGACTCTCTGTGGGTGACTAAGGTCCGTTACGGTGAAGAGGAATCCTTTGAGTACTGTGAATTGCTGGTGCAGATTTCATCCTCGCTAAAGATCAGAGTTGTCAATTAGTTTACAGACCACCACACTCTGAGAACCACAGGGTTCCAGTGGTCACCTTTTTGAGTGAGTTCTCCAGCTACATGGAATCCATCATCTTGTCGATCAAAGGATCATCTACTCATTCTTGGGGACTTTAATATCCACATGGATGTCCCGACCGACGCTTACACAGTAAAATTTATGGATCTCTTGGAATCACTCGGTCTTGAGCAGCATGTGAGAGGGCCGACCCACACCCATGGCCACACCCTTGATCTTGTCATCACACGGAAGATGGAGAATATCATAGCTTGTCCACCACGGGTCTGTCGTTATTTCTCTGATCAGGCGACTGTTCATGATCACTGTGACATGAACTTCAACAAGCCTGCGTTTCAAGTAAAAAAGAAAAGTGAAGGCGGTTGATATGGACTGTCTTAAGGGAGATTTAGCACTGTTAGACCTATATAATGGTGGCCAAGGCACTCCCTTGTCATCTTCTCAGCTGGATATGCTTGTACGCGACTACAATGCGAGTTTGAGCAGTATCATGGATCACCACGCGCCATTAAAAACGAAAACTGTGAGAGCTAGGCCCCAGGTCCCCTGGTATTAGCGTGCGAGCAAGCTCTCCTATTGGGCGAGCGAAGCAACCCGCCCGAGAACGCGCTATAACGAGCGTGCCTATCGGGCGTCTACTTTTCACGATATCCCCAAATAGAGAGCTTGCTCGCAGGCTACTAAACATCCAGAGATTCACCAATGTCCGCCAGTATTGTACTTGTAAGCAGGAGTAGGAGAGCGGTACTGGGGACAAAATTTTGTCAAACGCCGGAAAGGGACATTTCGGTCCGACCAGTAGAACCGGATAAAATGGACCACCTTCGAGGACGGTCCTGAGTATTCCGGACAGACCAAACAAATGGTTCCTTTCATTTGATTTCTAACCCAAACGCCAGGACTTAATGGAAAGCATGAGATACTGCACGCTTTCGGCTGCTAAGTCACCTCTAACTTTAGTTTTGGGGATTCCCCGACACGCATATTTTATTTTCATATTCGATTTGCATATATTTTTGCCTGCGCAATACTTCGTCTTCAAGACATATTGGAACGATTGGATGCCGATAGAAGTTGCGTAGTCAGTGAACGATATATGTGATAACAAGAAAAGGTAACATCAATCGCATGAACGGGTTATTTAATACATACTAATGTGTTATTTTTGACAATTTGTAGAAGTGGACTTTTCATGACGGCTTTCGTCATGCTCTAGGAGAAACTTAAATGACAGTAAAATTCTCCAGTATCTTGTGCATTTTGATCTTAGAAACAGCATTTAAATACCAGCTATTACAGTCAAACCAGGTCAAGCGTACCCCACAAGAATCCATTAATGAATTTATTATTCAAAATTTGAATCCGTTGCTAGTTGTAGATTTCAGATTGATCTCTGCATTCTTGTATGTGTAATGAGCTGTGAATTCACATGCGAGGTAGTTATGAAATTTCTACCAGCTCCATTTTGCTGTAATTGATGTAAATGTCTTCTAAGAAGCTTAATGCATTCAAAGATTTCCAATCTGACCAAAAACAGAGAAGTTCTCGTAAAATATTCACTGCTCATTACGCATGCAGAAATGCCGCTTTGAATTTGACACCAGTTACGGGAACGACTAACGGATTCATTTTTCAAATAATAAATTCACTGATAGAATCTTGGGGGGTACGCTTGACTTGGTTTGACTGTAAATCTTAAACGTTTTTGTATTTAAGAGCGAATGTCTGTAAAAATCGAGCAACAGGCGGCCACGGTCAAAAATTAAATTTCGCTCATATCTTGTCCATACATACTTATTAGTAAGTAACTAAACGTGGTGTAGTTTGTTTTTCAAAAGGCCGCTTGGATTTGGAGAAAATCGACAAAATCAATTTTCGTGGTCGGCGACTTGAAAACAACCAAAATTTGATGCAAAATGAGGCGGTCTCAAAACTTCACTCGCACGCAAAAAGGAAGAAAGCGTGGTAAAATATTCCCCGATATATCAATTTATAAAGGGTTTTAGCCCTAGTATGGCGGTAAATTCTTATCTTAACGATAATGTGGAAGGTGAACAATTTTATTTTAGTTTTGGTTCTTTTTCAACTCTACGAAGTTTAAATTTAAACCTTAAGTCGCGATTTAATTTTTAGGCATGTGCTACACCTTGGTTTTTCCTGAAACTCAAGCTATAAGTTAGTTAAACATTGCACTAAAACATATGTAAGAACTGGCTTGGGTAATTTAATTTGCGCTTCAGACGAACCTTCTGAACTTGAACAAAAAATATGATGCATTTGCATAATTCACCAACGGCTTGCTGTTGCCGAAAGGGATCATTGGCACTTCTTGAGAAGAAACCTGATGTACCTCTATAGTACGATAGTTAATTTGCCAACATACAATAGAAATTAACTTACTTTTATAGTTTGGGACACTTGCTTTACTTTTTCTACTCTCGAGCTCCAAAATTCTGCTGGCGCTAAGGCATTTTGTAATTTGACCTCTAACGAGAGGTCATTGAAGATGGGCCAGGTTATTAAAATGTCACTCAAACCGAATGAGCGTTATGATCTAAATTCTTAAGGTGGTTGAACAAAATATTTCACAAGAAAAATATGTTTTTAAGACATTTTCGGCGATTTGAAAGATGTTCTTACCATTTAATAGAATCAGTTACAACGTACAGGGACGGAAGTGTGAGAAGACAAGGAGTGGTGTTGCGTGACAACGAAAACCATACTTCGAACAGCCAACAAAATTGTTTATACATTTCTTTGATGTTTCCAAAGTTATTTGTTCAATTGTACAACAACTGAAGGGTTGCATAGTCTGGCTGCCAACAGTACTTGATTTAAAAGTGTAAAGTGGTGGTCAGTTTTTCGGACACTTGCGCGTGTGATAAAAGCAATGACTATTAAGGAATTTGGAAAACATCAAAATCATACACCCTGCCAGTACACACGAACACTTCGTAGGTTTTAAACTTTGAACAACCTGGATAAATGATCTCGGAAGCGTTTTTTGTTTTGAGTGAAGAATCACAATAAAAAAAATCACGTTATTTCGTATGTATATTTTGGGGAAGGGTAGCTCTGAATCTTAATTGGGTACTACCCAGTAACACTCCGATGGTAAGACCGTTGAGGGGATAGAAGAATCCATCGAAAGGGTTACGCTGTAACTCTTGGTCAAGGATGTTAGGTAAGCAATTCGTTCTAAACCCTGTCTCCCCTTTTCAAATGCTTGCACAGGCTAACCAGCATTAAAAACTTACATTAGCAAACGCAACTAAGAAAATATTGCAAAGTTATTGGGGAAATGCTATCCAGGCAGGGCGGCCTTGTGAAGTGGTAGATGACGTAGCGCTATTTTCAAGTCTACAAACCTCTCCTTGAGTGTGAAGACTTAAGGCATGAGTTTCAGTTTCTAGTATCGAATATATACAATGAAAGAAACCTGGGGTTTAGAACGCTGACCTGTTCATCTCTCATTCCTTTACCAAAAGATATGTCAAAGTATATCAGACAATTTCAGTTCCTCCTTACAGCATGCTCGGCTACTCAAACAAGCTTTAAAATCTGACACCAAGAAGATATACCGCAGATACAGCAAGTTAGAAAGCTGGAATCAAACGTGTTTACCAATGGGTTAGGCCCTGACGTCTTCAAATTCACGTTAAAATGACACTGTTTAGGCAAAAGCATTAAGTTTACTTTTCCAGTAAATTCCGTCTTGCGGCCTTTGACAACGGACCAGGTTTCCCGTTTCTCGAAAGTCCCGGTAACTTTTCGGGCCCGAAATCAAATATTCAAATCGAAATATAAAGAATAAAAGCGCTGCTCCTGGCTAGCAAACTACTCCATTTTGTTTCATTAACTGATAGTTTTTTCATGTTAGATGCAAAACTATTAAAACCTCGATCTTTAATGTAAACGGAGACAGCTTACCGAGCCCGTTAATTATCGGGACTTTCGAGAAACAGGTCGGTGGGGCCCATTTGTCCAAAGTCCCTATAACTTTTCGGGCCCGAAATCAAATATTTAAACCGAAATAAAAGAAATAAGAGGAGCGCGGGTCCTGGCTGGCAAAATACTTCATTTTTTCATTAACTGATAGTTTTATCATGTTAGATGCAAAACTATTGAAATTTAATTTCTATCTTGCATGTAAACAACAACAGCTTTAGGGGCCCGTTAATTATCGGGACTTTCGAGAAGTTTCAGTCTCAAGAACGGTACCAAAGCGCACACTCAGAAAATGGCAAATGACCGAGAGTAAAACTGAAAAAAAACTATGTGGGTAAAGAAAGCAGTGGTAGCGTTAGGCCATAGTTGACAGGGGCACCCAACGACAGTTTCCTCTTAAATACATTGAAAACCCTTTTAATTTAGGCTATCTAAATCACTAAGTTCTGTGCGGCGCCATATAATTATAACAACTGTTCGGTCATCCACAGGGCAACTTGAGTAGTTTTTTCGATCGAAATTGCAAGTGCTTCAATATTATTTTTTTTGAGAATTTTGAAATTTTTTCTGATTCCTTCTCTATTACAAGTTTTGTATCCGAAAGTTTTAATTCCCTTTATATGGAGAAAACCTGTCTCGTGTAGGAGAGTCACCCTCCTAGCAGAGAGAAAAAAAAACATTGACCCAACCGGCCTTCTCGCATGCTCTAATTGTCTCGCCAAGGCTATGCGAGCCCTTTACCGATACGGATCGCATTTGATCTAGCAATCGGACCGAAATGTCTCCTTCCATTTGACAAAATTATTTTCCCTAGGACCAATGATCTGTATCCTGCTTACAAGCACGATAACCAAACTCGCGGTGGCTTTGGTTTGGTCTTTGCAACTGGAATGCACCTTCCACTGGGCACGTGGTTTTTCCGAAATTTCAAACAGGAATTTTTGTTCAATGGAAAGCGCGTAAAGTGCTTACGGAGAAACGTTGGCCCGGCTAGGAGGCTGATCCTACCATTACAAAAGGGTGACTGGACAAAGTGGGTCACCCTTCTGGCCGAGCAAACTTTTTGTAATTTAAACGGTTCGCCATGTTTTCAGTAAGTAAATGTGTGAAGCGTTGCCTTTTCCAGGGAAGCTTAGCCTGAGATCATGCCCTCTCCCTATTAAGGGAAGCACGGATAGGCGGGTGACCCTTCTCCTCGAGACAAATTTTCTTCATATAAGTGGGGCCTAAATTTTAATTCTTTACATTAATTTCAATTATTAATTATTATTATTATTATTATTATTAATTTCAATACAGTGGAACCCCGTTGATGCGACCAGCGTTGGGCCATAAAATCCTGGTCGTGATACCGAGGTGGTCGCATTTAAGAGGTCTTCAAAATAAAATGACTCGGAGATTTTCACGTCTGGGTGAAAGACTATGGGAGGTGAGCTGAGGCAAGAGGTGGTCGTATAAACGGGGTGGTCGCAAGGCGGGGTTCCTCTATATATAAACAGACTGAAACAAGAGTTTGACGATCGAATAACCATATTCAGATTAGAAAAAATATATATACTGAAAGAAAATTGCAGAATGTTTACGAACTGTTATCCAAAAAATTGGAACTTGCATATGTCAGAGGAAAGACAGCCGCCCGATAGGTAATAACGCGGTGAAATAGCTAGACATTGAAGCCTGAAGTCAATCAAAGGCACATACAAGGCAACGGGGGAAAGTTGACGTGAAAAACGATGTTTTTGGACTTATTTAGTATTGTATGGAAGCACACTTTAAGAAAACTTAGGAAAAAAACAAAAAAAGCATGATTTGAATTGTTAGTAGCATAATATGCTACTTCTGGCAAGAACATAAAAAAAACGGCGTCGCTCAAATGGTTAGATTGGGAAGCCTGTGAATACTGTCACGCAACACTTTTGACCAGACTTTTATATCCAAAGAGGCATCGGCAGCCCGAAAGTTTCACTATCAAAATCGCAGTTTTTGTGAGACCTAGAATTTTTAAATGGCAATGGATGTAAAAGTGCGACTGCGGAAAAGATAGGCCATGTTCTGTTTGAGGTTATTTTCACGCACCACGTTTCCTCGAGTTTTTGGATCTTCGGTTGATTAGCATGGGACAAGGCGCAATGCCAGTTGACAAGAACGGGAAAACGCATTTGAGGTAACAAAAATTATCGTTTTAGTACAAATGTCCTTAATACAAGTGCGATTGTGAGTTAAGTTTCGTTTGGAGAGCCCAGCCATCGTGACTTGTCGAGCAACAACCAACCGACTTTCTTGAAAAGTCTCATATTTCAAGCAAAATTTATTCAACTTCAGAAGGTTCGTGTGAAGTACAAATTTAATTACCCAGGCCAATTCTTACATATGTTTTAGCACAATGTTTACATAACAAATGACTTGAGTTTCAGGCAAAACCAAGGTGTAGCACATGCCTAAAATATAAAACGCAACTTTCAGCCTAAATTTAAATTTCGTTTAGTCGAAAAAGAACCCAAACTAAAATAACATTGTTTATCTTCCAGATTATCGTTGAGATAAGAATTCATCACCAAACGAGAAGTAGAGCCCTTTATAAATTGATTTATCGGGAAATATTTTACCCCGCTTTCTTCCTGTGTGCGTGCGAGGGAAGTTTTGAGACCGCCTCATTTTGCCTTAAATTTTGGTTGTTTTCAAGTCGCCGACCACGAAAATTGATTTTGTCGATTTTCTCCAAATCCAAGCGGCCTTTTGGAAAACAAACTACACCACGTTTAGTTACTTACTTATGCCTATCTATGGACAAGATATGAGCGAAAATGAGTTTTTGACTGTGGCCGCGAAATTTCGATTTTGCTCGATTTTTACAGACATTCGCTCTTAATACTTGAAAATGAGATCGATCAAGTGATTATATACCGCAGTTTTCAAGCAGTTTGTAGAGAGGGACGAAACAAATAACCTAAACAAAAACACTATTATATGAAAGACGAGCCCCCAATCACACCCCTGTCAGTCCCATGTATCTCTTTCTTGTATTTGTTCCGTTTCTACGGCACCTTTAATCTCTGGCTTAAGTCATGTTGCACTAAAATATTCGGGATCAGTATAGCAAAATGGCCCCCGATGAACAGATGAACAGGAAATTTGTTAGTGAATTATCGGGAGTTGCTCGAAACATCAGGGCTAAAATTACAATGTTTGACTATAGGGAAAGCGGGAATTCGAATCATCGGGTCGCTTCAGTTCACTGAAAAAAAGTAGAATGATTTGTTAGTATTTGAAGATTGAATTTCTGATCGACATCAAGTTTACATATTCGCCCGTCCGCCAGTTAAGTGAAAGTGAACGAGCGTATTTATAAAACGTTTAATGTCTTTATTGTCAAAATCATTTCTGTAATATTTTGAATTAATTCGTTTTATCATAAATTAAAGTAGGTTTTGGATACAATTCACAGCGAAAGCGCCACAAATGTACTAACTTTTTGGCTAGATTATATTTCGGTATACGTGTGACGCCTTCAAGTTTATTGTTTGTATCCGTTGTCATGTCAATATGTGACCCTCTACAGGATTTCAATGCTAAAGGTGAAAGCACGCGCACGACACGCTTTCACTTTAAAACAAAAGAATTTATTTTAACACGCTTTTGCACGCTTGCAATCTTGCCTCATTAGCAATTTCTTTTATTTCAGAGGACACGCTTGAGACAATTAAGCGTGAGCAAGTCGAACAAAAGAGCGTGTTAAAGTTTTCAAACAAAAGCTCCGAGCGAAAAAGCACAACACGCTTTCAGTGTGCGCAAAAGCACGCAAGGCGTGTTATCTATAAGTTAAATAAATTTCCTCTACAAAAAGGAACCGTAAATGATTATGAACGGCACCCTTTTTTGGTAACTATCGAGAAAGAAAAAGTTATACCTCAGCGATCGCAGCGATAGTATCTGACTGAAAAAACGTTGTCGCTTGAAAAGTATAAACAGTGAACGGTGTGACCTACTGGATTTATGAATAGAACTATATTAGCATTACAAAATCAAAGTTCTTTCCAGAAATGTTTACTGACGAAGCTGTGCAAAGTTTATCTTAACTTTCCTTAATTCGTCTCAGCATGGCTTAAAGAAATATATTAAACTAATTTATTCAACTTCATTTCACTGTGCATTACTGCTAATAAATATTTCGGTGGCATAACTATAGTTTTCAGGCGACATAACTTCAGCGCCTCGCACGGGATAGCAGGCCTCTTTGCGATTCTGGTCAACAGCCGACAGCCAGAGGAATTGTTTTACACTGATCTCGCGTTAATTCCAGGCTAGACCACCATTACGTCGTGATTTTCAAATGGCCACGGTTACGATCAAATTCCAAAACAGTCTGAATTGGTATATTTGATTCACTTCGACCAGTTATCAATGCTTATTAAATCCGCTGAAAACCCAAGCCATTTTTATCATTTTAGCAGTTTTAGTAATCAAGCGTGTTCAGCGTGTCTTACCAAAATTGCACGCTAACCGTGCCATAATTCGCACACTTACCGTGACATATGGCACGCTACAAAAAAACAAAAGGTCTAGCGTGTTAAATTTACCAAAACAAAGGCAGGTGTGTCCGTCTTTGTTTTTTCAATTTAATATGCGCATATCCGTGATCTACAGCACGCTAAGCGTGTCGTGCAAGCGTGTCGTGAGCGTGCTTTCACCTTTAGCATCAAATTCCTGTGGAGGGTCACATATAGTAAACAGAACATACCAGATTTTAACTCTTACGGAACAGAATAAAGATCTTGTTGAAAACTCTCTTTTAAAATGTATATTTCGCACTGAAATGTCGATAAATTACTTGACTGCGTCTGAAAAAATCCCTCACAACTTTCTCGCATTGACCTATTGATCTTATTCACTTTGTTGCACTCGCTCATACTTTGAAGACCATTATTGGTAACGCAAGACCACGTGAGCAAAAAAATGAATGAATAGATATATAAAGAGAGGTCCTGGCGACGAGAATTAGTATATCATTCAGCCTGAGGAAATGTTTAGCCCCATTCTCAGACGCTCCAGGTCGCTCAGTCGCTCTCCCTTCCTTAGAGCGTCGCTCGGAGAAACAACGACATATAACTACATTTTCTCTTCTTCTCTCAAGGCGCGAGGCGGCGAAACGTTGGCGTGAGATTTTGCGCGAGGCGTGTCTCCTCTGAGTTCCACTCAACGTTTTCACCCTCGGTAGAACTTTCTGATCGTGCGTTTTTGATCTAGGCAAAAATAAAGGCATTTTTTTTCTCAATATATGTTTTTAGGATCATGATGGGAGTAGAGTTAGACACCATGATAACACACTCCCATCGAGTCAACCTGCCCGCAGAATTTTATCTACAGTCAAATGCCTTGGGTGTACCTAACCTGTCGTGGACGAGCATTCCTCAATACCCTCTTTCTGGTCCTTATGTGGCGATTCAAAACCGTCTGGAGATTGTGAAAGTTCCCGATATGGAAATTTGGAGCTGTGCCATGTCTCCAACAGCAGCTGGCTTTGATGTTGTAAGTCATGTGTGATAGCAAGCATATTTCAATGTAGAGTTCTTTGCTTATTTCACTTTGTTCTTGTTGTTGTTGTTTGGGGAGGTTCAACTAGCTTAAGGTTCGTGAAATCAGGATTTTTCTGTAGTTCGAAACAGCGGCCTCCAACTCCGAACATGTACCACGATGCAGTTATGAATTTGCTCGTCCGACCGAGAGTAAAATGGGCCTAAACGATTGATGGTCTCGTTGTTATTATCTTCTTGCTAGAATAATGGAACTTATGTCCTGAAACTCCACATTTCACCAAGTGCATTTATCTTCACTGAAGCTGATGATTACAATTCTCGTCATCTACGCGGTTCTACAGGAGTTGTTACCCTTCTACTTCCTTCTACAAGACCTCAGATTTTTACGCACACCGTGCAGCTTTATTCAGTTGAAGGAGCTCAACACTCCCTTGTGTCTTGCCTGGAGCGAAAGATCCACGTTCCTGGACCTTGGCTGGAAGAGTACCAGGAAGGCCCTGCAATTGAACATCCCATTAGGAAGATCAGACCTCAAGGTTAATGCTAGTGTGAAAATGTGTGTTTTCAAACAGTGGGGTTTTGAGGTTGTAAACTAGGATAGATGAGTGAAGTTGATGCAAGAGTACCAAATACCTGATTTGAGAAACCAACCTGTCGAGATTGGCATGCTTTAGAAATTAGTGGGGTAGAGTTGAGTTTGATTATATGTACAGCGCGTCGATTGCACGATTCTACAACCACGCACAAAAAAAAATCAGAAAGCGGGATGTGCGACATTACAATTGCTACCAGCTAGCGTATAACGGACGTTCAACGGGATAAGGAAGGAAATTAGGGAAAGCGATTATTAATTCCTCTTTTAATCAACTGAACATTTCAAAGACCTTGATTCTTTTAGTCTTTGTTAGGTAGATGTAACTTCTGCAGCAACGACCCATATAAGGGAATCCTGATTCCAGAATCCGGGAAATGTTTGCTTATGGAATCCGGAATCTGGGAATTTTACCTTGTCAAATCCGGTATCCAAGGCTTTGGAATCCAGAATCCAAGACAGTCTTGGATTCCATTACATGGGGCTAGCTATTTTTAGTTGTATGATATTTTAAGTGGTTCATGTTGCCAGGTGTGTGGGCCAGTAACAAGGGAATGGATGTTGTCAAGTGGTTTCAGCGCCAAGCAGATGATGGTAAGTAACAGTCATATTTTTCTGTTCGAGCAAAAAGGCACCTCAACCTCGTTTCTACATTGTAGATTCCTATCCTACTCTTGCCTATAGAAGGGTCACTGGCAACGAGGTTGAAAACGCCTGCTTTGAAGGCTTACGAAAAAATTTTATTTCTCCAAGGAAAGCGAGAAATCTTCATGGAGAATTTAAAAGAGCTTGACAAGTTCGCTGACAAACATCCGAAGTTCACAGATTTGATCCCACTGCTATTATATGAGGTGTGTATTTTTATAATTATCGTGTTACTTTGAGCAGCCATGATATCTAACCTACTTTCATGTAGTCTATTTTGTTTGAAGATCCCGCATTGTTCGGCTGACACATTGTAAAGCCCAAGTAAAGTAAAAGTTGACCTCAATTTTAAATGCTATCACAGCTACCCAAAAGTGGCATATCCTACAATAATTTTATTACCTTGAAGAGCTAACCACGTAATAGTGGAATCGTTCCAAAAATATTGTCACACATCTAAAACAGTTGCAGTCTCACCCCCTCTCCCCTATTCCCTTGAACCACACCAAACCCCAGTTCTTCAAAAGGTGGATAGCAGTATCCGATGGATAAATGTATATCCAGTGGATAACGCGGGCAATTGATTTCCCAAATACTTATCCGCTGGATAGTGATTTATCCGAGGGATGGTGTGCTTCTAAATATCATCCGGTACTAGACCGCCAGTGACCTCTCCTGTCAGTGTAGCAACTTTGACGGGGTTATATCACCGTAACTCCATTTTCTTTCCTTCTTTTTAGCTGGCCCTACTGGACTTACACGAGAACCGCATCGAAGAGGCAAAGACGCACGCAAAGAACGCACTGCTCATATCGCGGACATATCACTCGACCAATCACTGTTATCTGCTAGCTAAACTGAAATACGTAGAGTCAGCGCTTGCCCGTAGGGAAGGGCAATATGAAAAGGCTGAGGAATTACTCCACGATTCCGTAGAGGTGAGAATCGAAAGAAAATAATTTGATGCGTAGCTAGGTGCAAATCTTTCGAAGATCCTCTTGAATACTGGAATACTGGGCTAAACCCCAAAATTAAATAGTATTCTGGTATAACGTGTTTTGCTAAACTTACAGTCTCCTGCACTACTAATATCCGTCATGCGATGAGTTATTAATTAATTTCTTTCCTTTACTTTTTAGCTGCTACTACCATGTGCTGCAGGTGAAGAAACAGCAGAAAACAGATATTTCTTGGCCTCGTTTTATGTAGAGAAATCCGCTAGAGTTGGAATCTCTGAAAATGAGGAGACCATTGCAGAGAACTGCTTCCAGGATATCGAACGCCATTTAGACGCTGAAAGCCGCCCCATAACTAATCGTTTTCAAATAAGAGCTAAAAACAGACGGCTCGCTTTCTATGTCAAGTCTTCGAGACATGTGAAAAATCTTGATTTCCAGCAATCGGTGCCTGAGGAACAAGTGGCCAAAGCATCTCATTTGATTAGGGAAATTGAAGAGGGACTTTTGTCATTTTATCTAAAGAAAGCACTTCTAAGCTTCGACATCGTCAAGACTGATTTCTTCATAAGGACAAAGAACTTTGATCAAGGTACTTAATTTACAGATTCAAAGTCGACAGTCATTTTCGCAAGAAAAAACTCTGATTATATGAAACCATTGGTTAATTTCTGAGCGATCTCATTGATAACATAAAAATAACACAACTTTCCTTAGCACTTTTACTGGTCGACACCAGCCTCAGTAGTTTATATAACAGTCCTGCCGGTCGAATAAAACAACCCCTAAATAACTAAGAAAACAAACAAACAAACAAATAAACAAAGCTATTAAAACTGCACCAAAATTGAAATAAGTGCAAAGAATGTCGCTTAAAATTACATTAACCCCTTATTTGAGGTATAATTATATTACACTGAATCAAACTTTTCCCTCTCCATCAGGAATTGAACCATCAAGGGAGGCCCTCAGAATTGCCCGAGAAAAACAATGGAAAGAATATGAAGACGTTGCTAAACAAAGATTGGAGCTGTGTGCATGTCGCTGGCTAGAAGGACAGCACGGGGAAATTCCTTGTACCTTGTAAATGAAGACAACGATTCCGCCGTATTTTAATTAAGGTTTAAGCATATTAGATTAGAGCCAAAAAATGAAACTAGAAGGCTGGTCTTCAATTGTTTCTCATTGGTTCAAACAATCAGAACCAAGAAAAAGACCTCGATAATAATAATCATTATTATATGGCTAAGTCTGTTTTCGCCGTGCGATAGGTCAATTTGCGGTCGGTACGTTCCTATACGGACCAAAATTTCAAAAGCAAATGCTCATTTCGCAGCTCTAAATCTCTTCATCTCGAAAAAAAAAAGGTTTGAAGAAGGTTATGAAACGTCTGTCAAGCATGAGGACTTGGATACTCCAACATTTTAACCTGTGCTTATTTGTGAACGAAGCCGGCGATGAAGAAAGCGAATCGTAATCTTATCGAATTAAGAAGACGCTTCCAGAGACCAACGAAAGATGGAAGCGACTTCGAGCCAGACACAATGTCCAGTTTTCAAAGGACTCCAGCGTCACGTCGGCCAGCGAATACTTACAGTGCTCTTAGTTTTGACCGAATAAACTATTTCAATATGTCGCATTTGCTGCCTCGTACCCAGACGTCTCTCTCTCGATGAAAATGTGCGCGCAAAGGAAGGCGCAAAGGAGACAACGGGCGAGGCGTCGCTTCGCCTGCCTTTAGTACCCTTGCCATGGTCCCTTGCGGTTCATCACCAGTCGCTCGCCTCTACCTTGCGAAAAACGAAGCGCTTGAGGAGTAGGATAGCGCATTTGCATTTTGATTTAAATTTACTTTCAATGGAAAATTTAGCCTTTTTATAATGTGCTATTAATTCTATGACCCAATTAAAACTTTCTTTTTCTGACGCCTGTTAAATGAATGTCAAATCACTTGTCCTGCGGCTTGTTTCCGTTCTCCCAAACAGGAAGCCATATAATAGACATCTTATTAGCCTCGATTTTTCGGTCCGCACTTTAAATTAAGGACCGAGTTTTTTTTTTTTCTAATTAAATTTTCCATCGATTTTCGCGCTTAGGGCCAAAAATCGATGGAAAGAAGCACGGTCCGTAATTGAAAGTACGAATCGAAGACTCGGTTAATAAGAGGTATTTATTCCAAGTTTTCAAAAGAGAGATTATTTAAATCTGTCAATTTAATGGTATAATACGGGTATATCAAACAGGGGCGTTAAGCTTGTATACAGGGCACACACAGAGGGAAATTTTGTCTGTAGTGTTGGAGGTATACACCCCTAGAAATCTTTTGATGCAACAGTTCTCGGAAATGCTATTTCAAGGTTTGTTTTTGGCTATGGATACATTAAGATGTAATTATCGCGGTGAATGGCGCATATTTAATGTCAAGTATTTATTGAAATAACTAGTATGCGTTTCAGCAAAGTTCGCTTATTCAGAATAAAAAGCCATCTAGCATTGATATTCAGCGGTACAAACTGCTGATTGTCCATAAAGAGAGAGACTTTTAGATAGCTAAGCCCTTCTTAGAGTGACTTCACTTGACCCGTTAAACAGAGACCAACAACTAGTGCAAAATTAGCTACAAGTGAACAAAATAAAACGATGAAATTAGTGCATTAATAGTGCGTAATATCCTACTACCTAGCTACTTCACGGGTAAAATTATACAAGTAAAATCACTTCTAGTTAGTTGTTACACAGCAACTATTCTAATTTTCCTTTATTTTTTTGTGTCTCGCTTCATTTGTCAGTTTGGTATTTCTTTGTGATTCTTTGGCGTTTCATTGGCCTCTTCTCTACCAAGTCGATGCTTTTTAAAAGATCGACTTGGTCGAGTGATCGGACCAGAAAAAACTGGCCACCAGCTATCTAACGGCATCCCGAAACCGATCTGACCGATTCCCTTCAAAAACCGTTATTAATCTAACTTAAATGATAGAAATGTCGATACCACAACACTAGTCACTCGCTTAACATCGCTTAATGGTAAGTCAAAGTAAAGAAACAAATAATGTCACAATAATAATAATGACATTTAAGTCCATAGGTTGTTGTATTTACTTCGGGCAGCCCCAAGATGTACTCCCCAACCCCCTTCACCCCTTCTCCACCCTCATTGGAGACCAATGATGTATCAACAGTTTGAGCCTAAAAAGAAGGAAATTAGGGAAGCATAAAGACTGTTTTTCCAAATCTAAAATTCAGGAAAATCGGTCTTTTTCATTATGACGGCCGATTTTAAGAGAGACATGTTTTCTAAATATTATTAACGCCTTTTATATTTTTTTACGCTGGGCAAATGGAAAATTGGGCTTTGTATAGTAACAGAACCCGTTTTAACTTTAAAGAGTGGTGAACGGGAACAATAAATTTCTTTAGGTTTGAAAACTACTTGTTGATGCTATGCTTGAAAATGGCACATCTTGGGCGACTGAGTGATTGCTTCGAGCGGCAAGTTAGGGACTGAATAACATTGGCTAAATCACAACTAAGAATAAATTTTAAAAAACCATTCATTCGTAAGATGGTTCAGAATAGCCGCGAGTTTTAATCTGAGCAGGGCTTTGCAATTGCGTTCATGCCTCATTTTCTTTTGACTGCTACGAACACTGACCACTATCGGTTTTTCTGGGCGGAAGGCCGATTCGTGTAAAAATGGGTTTAAAAAATATTCAGAACCCTGTGCGAGCCAACTTTTCATACATTTCCTTACAAAGCG